>NW_010208280.1:0-12216 GCF_000695765.1 Mesitornis unicolor
GCTGGCTGCGCCGGATCCTTCCTATGGGGTTGCCCCAGCGGTAAGGACCCTTTTTGTTCCCACAGCCTCCCCGGGAGTTGCCCCATGGCCTTCCCACAGGGTTGTCCCAGCTATGGGGACCTGCGGTGGCTTCATACCCTTGCCAGGGGCTGTCCCGGCTGCAGGGACCTGGGCAGCGCCCATAGTGCACCCGCCAGGCTGCCCCACAGCCTGCTTGTGGGGCTCCCCACATCTATAGGGACCTGGGATGCTCCCATTTACCACCCACGGGACCACCTCCACCTATAGGGACCTGCATCATTGCCGTGGGGTCATCCCGGCTACAGGGTCTCGGGGCTGCCCCTGTGTCCTCCCCAAAGATGGTTCAACACCCCTCTTCTAGGGGATGCTTAGCAGCCCGTGACAACGGGGAGAAGGCTCTGCCATGGTTTATGTGCCCGCTGTGTGATTTCCTTATTCCATGGTTTGCATCTCACTGCAGCGCCTGAGCAGGCTTAGGCAGCAGCATAGGCTATTTTTTTAAAAAACAGTGTAGTACAAAAATGGTTTTGATTTCTGTTCAGCAATGCATCTGGGGGAAGGGAGGACAGGAGATAGTCCAGCGTGAAATTCAGCCTCCTGGAGGTGCAGCTTTGTGTGGATCAGTCGCTGCAAGATCCCCCTGTTATTAGAGAGCTTTGCGATGGAGCGGGTTCACAATAAACATGCGTAGGGAAGGCTGCCAGATAGCACAACCTCAGCTGAACATCCTGCCCGAGCAAACACTGTGCTCGTTCAGGATTCAGAAAAGATCCATACCTTTATTTGCAGCGTGCAAGAGGCAGGAGAACGCAGGTAGACACAAGATACAGCTCCTGCTTTGGGCCAGCTCGCTGTGAGCTGATGTGCAGGTAGGGATGGTTGCAGCGTGTTCATTAACCACATGCGTGGGGACACCGACTGCTGGTGAGGAAACAGAGTATTTGTTGTGATTAAAAAAAACAGAATTTACACCTTAGCTTTTTCCTAGAATCTGTTTTGCAGGAGAAACAACTCCTGGAGTTCTGTTGTGAAAAGAAAGTCATGTTTGTTCCTAATGGCCTGAAGTTATTTGGACACTCGGTCTGATTGAAAGTAGCAAATCACCGAATTATCACTGCCCCTCGGCTGCGAGATTGATCGTTCTTCACATCTTTTGAACCTGCACACTCATGGGTAGAGCAGGCGGAGATTAACTGGGTATTACTAATTGCTAATCACAAGGGCAGTCAGGGTAAAATTAGAAAGGGAATGTTTTGCAGAAACCCAACTACTCTGGCTTAGCACTTCTAGTACTTGGTTTTCAAGATTTTGGGGGCTGAGCCTTGCAGCAGGTTTTTTCTTTGCTGGAACAAGCCAGTGGGGTTTTTTTTCTGATTTTTATTACCGAAATACTACTGACCCAGAAGACAGCAATGCTAACGTACACCTAGTACAGGCTAAATCCAATTAGTGTGTCTTTAGCTAAGAAGCAGCCAATTACTGTCCGTGACAACTCACTGTCATTGAAACTGGTTTCTGTGGGGTCTGTGACCCGCGGGGATGAGAGCGAGAGATGCGGCCACGACCCGAGCTCTGCTTTGCCACAGGCTCCTGCCCCAGGCCGGGTGCTTGTGCAGGGCCTGGCTGTCCTGACACCATTCCTGGGGGATGCCCCACGCCGGGACGGGCTGGTCGCAGCCTGGACAGCAAGAATTTGAGTGGAATAGCCAAGCTTGGATGTTTTTAAAGCTCAGCTGTAAAAGAACTCCCTTTTCACAAGGAGCCCCATGGAAAAGACGAGGAGCAATGGACACAAGTTGTGTCTGGAGAGATTCCCATTGAACTCCAGGAGAAATTTGTTTCCCATGAGATCAGTCAGACATTGAACAATCTCCAGGGAAGTGGTGAATTCCCCATCACTGGTCAGTCTGAAGAGTCAGGGGACTGACTCATCTCATTTAAACGATGCTTTTACCTCCAGAGGTTGGACTGGATGGTCCTGGTGGTCCCTCCCAACCTGGTACTCTGTGATCTTTGAATGTCCCAGTAACTTCAGCTCTGAAGCTGGCTCTGCTCCAAGCAAAAGGTTTGACCAGGGAGCTCCAGATGTCCCCTCCTCTGAGGTTTTTCCTCTTACCCTAAATTAAGATGCAGACAGCGTGTTATCAGCACTTTATCCCGTACGTGTAACACACAGAAGCCTCTCTTCATTCCCCGTAATGTGGTGTCTCCTCACCTGCAGGTCATGTCCCAGCAGCAGGTACCCGAGATCCGGTTGTGATGCTCACTGCTGCTGGCCATAGTGGGAGCCGTGCTCGACAGCGGGGCTATGGGGAAACTGCAGAGCAAAATCAGCTTCCACACCACCAAATACAGGTAAAGCAGCACCAGATGTCTTAAGCTAATAAACCAGTTATAAGAGTGAATGGAGAACAGAAAAAGAATAGAGAATATAGCAAGCACATGGTTTTAGTTTCATTATTGAATGTGTGAATCAAATTTTCATTTTTGACTCTTTTAACGACTGCTCAGCTTCTTTAAAGGACTGAAATCCAAAATGTAGCTCACAGGAGCATGTAAACATGGCCAATGGTCATGCTCTGTGATGGCTAAGGCAGAGCTCTGATGGCTGACAGCTCCAAGGGTGGCTCTTTGGCCCAGATACCCAAACTGCTTCACTCTCTGTCATCAGCTTTCCTTGGCAAGGGGAAGTAATTTGGTGTCTGGCAGCAAGGTGGGCAATCTCTGCCCAGAGACCAGCTGAGGGCACAGGGTGGCAAGTCTGGTGTCAGAGCAAAGGAGAGCAGCAGAGCCTGGCCAGTGTTGGTGGAAGTGGAGGCTGGCAAGATCGAAATGCAGCCGCCTTCTGTCCTTCGCATGGAGCAAGTAAATATCAAAGTATTTAGCAGCTCTAGACGTGGCGTAGGTCTGCGCTGTCCCACCTAGCCCAGGAGATGCATGTGTCCATTCACAGCTTCTCTTCGGGCAGGCGGTGCCACCTCCCAGACCTTGGTGTCAGTGGGGAACATCACCCCAGCTTTGCCTTAAAACACCCTGCAGCTCCTGTCTGTCTGTCTGTCTGTCTGTCTGTCTGCTGCAGGGCCGATGGCTCCGTGGAGGAGACAGGACCTGTTCGAGCCGTTCAGCAGCACAGCCCTGTGCACACCGATGCTGTTGCTTCTGTGGCTGCTCTCAAACCGGACCTGTGTGTGTCAGGAGGAAGAGACAAGGTGAGAAACCCCAACACCACAGGGCACAAAGCACAGGCACAGGCAGGAAAATGTATTGAAAGAGAGAAAAGAAGGCAGTGTAGTTTAAACGTGAGCTTTAAACATTTCCGTGAATTGTAACAACTTTGTCAGTTCCTGAATTTAGAAAAAGAAGATGGGCTTAGAGTGAGGGCACACACTGAAAGGCACAGGAAAATGAAAGAGAGAAAAGAAGACGATGTAGTTTAAACGTGAGCTTTAGACATTTCCATTGTAACAACTTTGTCAGTTCCTGAATTTAGAAAAAGAAGATGGGCTTAGAGTGAGGGCACACACTGAAGCACATTGAATCCAAGTTTATCACCTCTCCAGAGCTCAGATCACATCAGAGGCTTTCACTCAGGCTTAGAATCACTGGACTGGAGCTTTTGCCACATTACCTGGCAATGGACGGGCTGTAAAGACAGCGGTATTTGCCATAGCAGCTCAGCCCCAGCAGAACCCATTCCCTCTCCAAGCCTGGGTTGTGCACAGGTCTCGGTGTAACATAACCAAGAAGGTGCATCGTCCTCCTTGCCCTGCTCTGCTGCTGCTGCGGTGCTGATCGCCTCTCCCTGCTCTCCGCAGAGCGTGGCTGTTTGCAGCTGGAGATCCGGGGCTGTGCTGCAGCGGTTCATCGGGCACGAGCGGGAGGTCACCAAGGTGAGTGCAGCTGATCGAGAGCGATGGGGTCTCCTGTGCTGTCACCGGTCAGAAACCGGGGACCAGGAGTGATGCAGTGACACTTTGTCATCCACAGAGGGCTCGCCTGGCTCCGTCAGAAAGAGGAGCCGGGGTGTCAGAATGCGTTAGGTGTTTCCCAAGGTATTTTGGGAAAATATCCCAGAAATATCCGCTGATATTTTGCTGTCCATGGAAGCAGCACAGAGATGCATCCAGACCAAACAGGGCTCCAGGAGGCCTGGACCTATGCTTACCTTTCCCTCCGAGAGACTGTGTAGCAATCAGGATGAATTACTAGGTCAAGTTTTCGATTCAGAGATGCTGTTCACTGTTCTTCAGGTCTCCTTCCACAAGACTTGTTGTTATTCTACAAATGAGCCATGCCCAAGAACAGTGGGGCTTTAATTTTCCTTCTGGCATCCTGATTACAAAGCCAAACACGCTACTCGGAGAGCAAACGTGCAGGGGTGTACATATGTGTGCATGGTGTGGCTGGTGCACCTCTGGCTGGGGACAGCCCCAGTGGGTCCCCTCTGCTGTGGGCTTTTGGAGGGATGGAGGGGGCTGTGTTCATCCCAGTGTTCAAACCAACCACGCGCTGGGCTCATTGAGGTTTTTATTGAAGGTTTTTTGGGTAAAACGAATGGTTTCTAAGAACAGGATCCACAAACACCCATCCACCACCCAGCTCCTTGGTTCTGAGAGGATGGCCGTGGGCTGCACACAAAGCAAGCAGGAGGCGCAGCGTGAGCCTCAGGCAGTGAGGCACATGCACATCCAGCACTGGGGTGGTCAGGCCCTCCCCAGTCACGTTTCGGGCTTTGACAGGGCAGCAGGAGCATTGTGCTCTTCGTGCAGAGCTGGGCTGGGTGGGGAGGTGAACTGGCTTCTCCATCCTGTCCTTTGCAGGTCACCTCTGCCCTCGACTCAAGCAGAGTCTTCAGCGCATCCCGGGACAAGACGGTGCTGATGTGGGAGCTTCACAGGACTTCGGGACCCAGCCAGCGCTTCCCAGGACATGACCTGGTTGTTACTGGCCTGGCTGTGAGCCCAGGTGAGGAACAACTCACTCCCATTCCCCAGCAATTTCCTGACAACTTTTCTTGCCCATTTTTGCCTGTTAACTTGTGGTTGCAGATGCCTCCCAGCTGTGCACGGGATCGCGAGACAACACCGTGTGCAAGTGGGACATCGAGACCGGGGAGTGCCTGGGCAGAACTGCTATCTCCAGGAATCTGGTAGGAACCACTGCTTCCTTGCATCCCATCACGGCACCTCGCTGCATTTGAAGCTGTGTAGAGTGAATTTGACCAGAGCTTGGTGTTACAAGAAGCCCTTGAGGCGCTGCACAGGTTGCCTGTGCTCCTGAGGACACCAAAGCTTGGGACTGGTTGCTCTGTTCTCCAGGTAACAACAAACCCAGGAGCACAGAGGTACCCAGGGATGCGCAGTGATTTATGAATGCTCCACCTCAGAGCTGTTAGGAAGCCCATTGCGCAGCGGGGGCTGCAGTCCCTTCTGTACCAGCCCAGCAGTGGAGCTGGATCTTCTCTGTTCCCATGGTCCTGTGTCCTCTTGAGCTGTTGGCACCTCCCTGCCTGCAAATAACCCCAGTAAAACCAACTGGGATTGAGCCCTGTAGGGGAAAAAAAACATCCAACATTTCTTGCTTGCTGCCCAGCATGAGGGGAGGGAACTCAGTGGCAGGCACTGGCCTGGGCTGCACACAGAGGTGAGCTTCTGCTCAGCCTTTTCTCTCCACAGGTGACACATCTCTGCTGGGTTCCTGGGGAGCCTTACATCGTCCAGAGCTCAGAGGATAAAACCATCAGGTAAATCTTCTGTGTGGCCATGGAGAAGGGAGTTACAGCCTGGGGCACATGGGGACCATGGAAGAGACCAGTGCACAGGGGGCTGTTTCTTTGGTTGGTTGGGTGGTAGCTGGTCTGGTACCCTGCTGGGGTGGATGGATGCAGCTCAGCTGGATCTCAGAGCATGGTCTCTGGCCAAGGGAGGATGATCTGGGGACACTTGTGGCTGTAAGCAGCGCTGGGCTTTGATTGCAGGTAAAAAAAAGGAGAATTTATTAAAAAAGAAAGCTCAGCACAGCTGCTCTGGCTAAAGACTGATCCAGAGCAGATCAGTGCAAGGATGCAGTGAGAGCTTTGGGAGCTCAGCTTGCTGGGAGGAAAGAGGGGCACTGCCCCAGGAGGGATGGCAGCAAAGGGGGGAAGCGTGCGGGCGCAGCGAGGGCATTCAGGAGGGCACAGAGGGAAGCCCTTTGTGGCACTGATGCATCAGAGTCCTCCTTCCCCACCCCTGTTCCTTGCAGGATCTGGGACAGCCGGGAGCTGAAGGTGGCTCACGCGTTTCCAGCCAAGCGGCACATTCAGACGAGCTGCGCTGTGAGCCAGGACGGGCAGTACTGCCTCAGCTGCAGCAGCGGCTCTGCCGGGGAGGGCGGCGAGGCCACCGTGAGTTTGCTGGGCAGCAAGTCCTGTTTTTTAATGGTTTTTCTCCAGTGTCTGTGGCACACAGCGCAGGACAGATCAGTGCTCCCATTTGCATTGGCCTTATGCTGGTGTCACCAGCCAGAAGAGCTTAGTGGCTTCCTGGCTGTCCCTCTGCTGAGTCTTCTGCTCACAGAATATCCGAGCAGATATTCTTCCTGATTCAAGCACTGGGATTTTGTGTCAGTAACGGCATCAAGGAGTGCGAGGGCCTTGCAGAAAGCCAGGGATTCAGTCCTGCATCAAGAAGTTGAGATGGATGCGGGCACACGCTCAAATAGTCACCAACAGTGAAAATCCTTTGGGGTTCTTGGTTCTCCAGGACTGTGAGCGTGAGCAGGGGACAAAGGCAGTAGACATTGTACTCTGAGGACTGGCAAGGAGCTCTTTATCCAAAACCATCTGTCTGCCTTTGTAAAACAGCTCCACGTTGGCAGGTGGCAGAGCCTGAGCTCTGAGCACTGCCTGTTGCCTTGCAGCTCTGGGACCTGCGGCAGACGCGGGACCGAGTGCGCGAGTACAAAGGGCATTTCCAGACCACGACCGCCTGCGTGTTCCTTCCACGGGGCCCAGCTCTCACCTCCAGCATTGCCACGTCCTCATACGACAGCACCGTGAAGGTCTGGAACCGAGACACTGGAGGTAGGGGAGGGTCCTGCCCCCTCAGTGTGCCTTACCCTGGGGTAATTCCTGAGCTTCCTTCCTTTCTGTCTCCTGGTGGTGATGGGCACAACAAAGCCTGAAATCTCTGGGTATTACTCAAATCCAGCTGCCAGGCAGGGTGGAGAAAAGCCCCAGAGCAAACCCAGCAGCTTCTCCTTGCCCTCCAGCGAAGGAGGGTGTTTGAGTGTGTAACAGTGGAGGTGATGGGTGTCCTTAAACTTGAGAGGCAACAACAAGGTGGCTTTTAAAGATAAATCCAAGTTCAGCAACAAAAGGAAAAATTATTAAAAAGGCTAACTCCAGGGCTTTCCACAGATAGGAGTGGAAAGTTGTAAAGAAAAGTGCTGGAGGACAGAGGGCTGCTCAGCAGCTGCCCTAACTTTGGCCATCCTCTTGAAGGGGAATGGCGGGCATTTTGGGGTTAACCCTGCTCGCTGGAGGACTTGGTGAGGGCTCAGCCTCACCTGAGCTGCACACAAAGGCTGTTTGCTTGCCTGTCAGCAATGCCTCATGCAGAAACCTCTTGGGAAGCCGTTCAGGTTCACAGCCATGCTCCTGATGCAGAAATCATCAGCATTAGACGCTCCCTGGGGCTAAGCACCTCTCCAAATGCACTCATTTAACATGGGATGAAAATAGGAACCTGATGACCTCCTACAGAAAAGCCCTCACCTTCTGTTTCACTGACCTCTTCTTTCACCCTGCACACCGAGACAGCCGCGGGGTTGGCAGCAGCTTTGTTTTGACCCTGTCACCTTCACAACCGAGTGACCTCCACAGCCGTCAGCCTTAATTCAGGTGCTCTCGGATGGGTGTCAGTCACCTGGAGCTGCCTGCCTGCCTGCGTCAAATGCAGCTCTGGTTGCAGCTCAGTGTGGGGCTGGTGTCTCCGCACAAATACTGCCTCAGGGGTTTTTAATCGTGGACAAACACAAGGGCTGATGTGGCACTGGATATTGGGAATCTTACTTGTTTCTCGTTTGGTGATTTATCAAAGCTGTGTGTTGAGTGCAGGCCTTAGGAAGAATTTTTCTGGCCCATAAGCAATTTGGGAGAAAAAGGGGTGTTGGGAATGTCTCCACACAAGCCCTGTAGGGTCTGTCTGTCCATCCATCCATCCCTGCTTTCTCTCCAGGACAGGGGCAGAGTCTGACCTCAGCCCGGATCCCCGTTAGCTGGGCAATGCACAGATCCCCTGTGGGTCTCTGTTCCAGAGGGGACATCCCAATGCTTTTGGACGTGGTAATCCAAGACAGTGAGAGATGCAGCTCACCCACCTCGGGTGAGCAGACAGACATGAGCAGAGACAGGAGGTGGGAGGTTGGTGTCATCACAGCTCATCTCGGCAAACCCAGTGTCCTGAGTAACTCCTCTCTTCCCTCCCCAGCCTGCCTGGCCACCTTGTGCCTGGAGGGATCAGGACCGCTGGCCTCGCTGGCTGCCTGTGACATCTCCACACTGCTCTGTGCCAGTTGTAACTCAGGAATCCACGTACTCCGGATGAGTGACCATGCAAACCCGGCGCTGGAGGAGGTGGCAGTGTTTTGACTGTGGTAACTTTTCTGGCAGAGACTGCAACTCCCCGAGATCTTCCCCCCTGACTGCAGACAGCAGGAGACCTCCCACCTACAGAGCAACGATGTGTGATCAGCAGGGCAGGGGGATTTATTGGTGTCAGTTTGTGGGTGAGCTGTCTAGGAGAAAAGACAGCTCATGGGTGCATTCAGGCCAAGTTCTCACTCCTGAGCAAGCCTTCCATGTTTTATTTACAGCAGCTCCATGCAGGCTGCACATGATGGGGGCTAGGGGAAGAGGAGGTGAGCTGCAAGGAGGAGCCAAGGGGCAGCACTGAAGGGCATGGGGCAGGGAACGCTCAGCCTCCAGCGCTTGCTCCAGTTGAGTGGAGCTGAGCACGGTGTGACAGAAACTCTGCACTGGGATTTCTACCCCAGGAACAATGCGAGTGTAAACGCAAAGAGTCCAAAATTTCATCCTGAAGCAGCAAGAAACGTGGGAGCCTGCTGGGCCAGGACTGTCCTGTGATGAGACACTCACTAGAGGGGTTGTCCTGGCTGTGCGGCTGGGAGCTCCTGCACAGGCTTGGGCAGTCCCTTTAGCAGACACTTCTGAACCAGCCCCAGCCCCACAGCTGGGTACCTGGGCGTACACAGGAGCAGGCTGCTATTAAAGATTCTCCTGTGTTGACTACTGGCCTCTTGTCCCATTGTGTCTTCCCTGGGAGTAACCAAGAGCTGGCACGCAGCACATGGCAGATGCCACCGCACTACCTGGGAGGGAGGGGAAGCCCCCAGCTCTCTGCTAGAAGAGAAGCAACACATGAGTGGGTTGGGGTTTTTTTCCTTCTAAAAACACAATCCCCAACTGCACTGCAAGTGTTGAGAACAGGGCTGTGTTCACATTCCCAAGAAACATAGACAGCTGCCCTCTAGCTGATAAAGGGGAGAAGAACTGCTCTTCTTTTGTCTCCTGAAGGCTTTTTATGACAGCAGATGGAAGTTAAACTGTGTTGTCAAGTACCTGCAATTTCTCCATTCCTTTAGTCAGAGTGCACATTCAAAACACTTTTTGATTTTCCAGAACATGTTTGCAAAACCTCAATTTAAAGAATAAACAAACAAGAAGCTCCACACAGTATAAGTCAGAACAAGATGATCCTACACTGAAACAGCCTTTGTATCATCCCAGGTGAGACAGATCAAAAACGTAACCAGGAGATGCCTACATGGATTTGAAACACCCAGTTAATGAGACTGGGCCATGAGTTCCAGGAGCTAGGACACAAGATGGTCAGAAGTGGTACATGGAAAACAAAAATCTCCATGGCTTTTAACATCTACTGTGAGTGAACACAAAGGGGGTGCAGACCTCCACATTCAGAGCCAACCTTGCAGAGGCAGGGGAAGCAGGTGCCGTGTTCCTCTAACTCTGACAGCAAGTTTTACTTTGAATGCAAATCAAGTTTGAAGCCACAGAGTCCTACCAAAGGCTGCTGGAAACTGGAAGGTCAGGAGGGCATTAACAGAGGCTGACCACACCAAACTGCAGTGTTGTGTGGCTACCTACGAGTATTTAAAACTGGAGAAAACCTGCGAGCCTAACTCAGAAGCAAGGATGGAAGCAGATGGATCATCTCCAAGTTACAGCAGAAATCATCTGCAGTATAAAAACGAAGTCCTAAAATGTGGAAAAACATCACCCAAGATGTAACTCCAAGCAAGCCCTGGCAAACACAGATGCTTCAAAACCACCTCAGCCCCAGACCAACCAGTGACGACAGCTGCGTAACGTGTTGCAATAGCAGATTCCTTTTTCACCTTTAACGTAAAAAAGGCAACTCTTAGCTGAAAGCCATCAACCTCTCGGTTCCAGCTCATCAACAGCACCTCTGAGCTACTCCGCCGTCCACAACTTGAAGGTTCTGTCGTAGGAGCAGGTGGCTATCAGCTGGCCATCGAGGGAGATGTCCAGTCCCATCACCTTGCCCTCGTGGCCAGCCAGCGTTTTCAAAGGGGACCAGCCGGGGTGAGTCCAGATCTTTGCGGTGTTGTCGTAAGCACCCGTGAGCAGGAAGTTACCATGGTTGGCTGCAGCACAGGAGAAAAAGGGGTAAGTGAGATTTGCAATTAGAAACAGGACGTATCTCTGCTCACCAGTACAGGCATTCTCAGCCTGAAGCAGTGTTTTTGAGTGGTCCCAGCCCCTGCCAGCTCGGCTCAGGAGAGGCAGGGATGAGGAACATCAGACAGGAGGTGCTTACGTTCAAATTTCACCCCGGTCACCAGGTTCTGGTGGGCAGGAATGGTGTAGATGCACTTCCTCTGGCGGAGGTCCCATACCTTGCAAGTGTTGTCACCGCTGCCAGTTGCGACATGGTATCTGCCAAAGGATGGAGGAAGAACACGTTGTTGAGAGCTGGGGTTTGTACTCAGAGCTCCCACATAAACCATGCAAGCTCCTTTCTTACCCATTTGGGGAGAAGTTAACCCCGTAGATCTCCTTCAGGTGGCCTTCTAGAAACATGATACAGCGTCCCGTGCGCAAGTCCCACACCCGGCCAAAAGCGTCCAGTCCACTGGGAAGAGAGAACCCAAGCGTCACCCACCAGAGACTTCAGCAACTGCCAGAGCACACTCAGCCACCAGCAGAAATCGCTGGGGCCCTTGGCGGGCATCAGTCAGGAACAAAACCTTGATAATATTTCATGTCCAGTCCTGACGCAAAGCAAACTCACCCAGTCCCAGCGAGAGAGCCATCCATGTGAAAGGCAATGTCGTAGACCCCTTTGCTGTGCCCCTCCTGATGGAGGATCTCTTCTTGAGCTTCCAAGTCCCACAAGCGCCACGAGTGATCGTAACTGTGAAAACAAAGCATTTGTCCAACTAAAAGTATTTCCAAGGAGAATAACAGGATATTTCACTAACTCTGAGGGCATTTTCTTTCCAGCTGGAGCCCAACAGGGACTCACGCAAGGGGCAAACACCATGACTTGGTGTTATTTACATTGCCACAGCCCAGCTCCTGTTGAGAATGGCCAAGCCTTGCCCATGCTCCTTTGTGGACAAGCAATGGCACCCACTGGGCTACCAGCTAGAGCTCATGGTAATGTCCCAAAGCAAATAACCACATCGTCATACCAGGTAGTACCCAGGAACCTCCCTGACGGGTGCCACATCACTCGTGCCACTCTCATGCTGTGTCCTTCAATATCTGCCACCGGTTCATCACTGAAAAACAGAAACAACAATCATCAGATGCTGGTCAGAGGTGGCTGGCTGTAGCCAGGCCTTTGCAAACATTATTGTCACAGCAAGAGATGTGCTAATTAAATGCCAGGAACAGCATTTAAACGAATTACTCCGAATTCAGCCTTTTGTTCACACAGTTTTAAGTGAAACCCCTTTATCCATACTCCTGCTGGTTACAGAGCTCTCCTGGGATAATTATTAATTATTATTCCTGAAAATCAACAAGGCCCTTGTCATTAGCACTTGGAAAGTGCAGAGATAAAACACAGGCTACCTGAATTGCAGGGAGTTTATTTCTTTTCAGATGGTTTCCCCTCACCTTGATTCCCCTAATCAGGGAAATCT
>NW_010208280.1:12235-14261 GCF_000695765.1 Mesitornis unicolor
GAAGGTAGCACATACTGAGGCCAGGAACTGCACTGGTGTAACTACAGAAGGATGGTCAGTGTCCAACTCAAAATAAACCGCTGTGCACGCTGGTATCTTTCTGACCTTTCAAGGCTCCAGAGCTTGACAGACCCATCAGCTGCACAGGAGGCCAGGTTAACGTCCTTCTTGTCGAGGGAGATGGTGGCTTTGGGATGGAAGACTATTGCTCCTACGTTGGTGCTATGGCCTTAAGAGAAAGGAAAATCAAAATTCAGAACCTGCCACATCATCTTGGCCAGTTCTTCAGAAAAGCAGCATTTCTGTTACTAGTCAGGTACCAGTGAACACCTTCACTGTGCCCTCTCACGTTGGATGAGGTTGCACTGTAACTACCACACACATCTGTCCTGCGAGCTGCTACGCTGCACTTCCAGTAGCACCCACTTAAGAGAATCAAACACCAAGGTTTGTAGCCCTCAAAATGTAGTGAAAATTTAGCACATTAATCAAGAGGTTTGTCCTCCCATTTGTATTTAGTCGAAGTTGTGACCACTGTGGTGATCAAATGCTGGTATTTGGCTCAAAATAACTCAAACCAGGTTCTGAAATGAAACAAAACACCATTCAGGAACAGAAACACCAAACTCAGGTCTTAGCTCTAAAAGAAAGGCCAGGACCTTCTCTTGGTGATCTGACAGGTGCCCATGCTCTGCAAGCCTGAGTGATGCTCTCATTAGATTAAAATCTTATAAAGAACACTACATTTTGAGTCACAAAGCAGTTCAGATACGGGAACTCAACCTAGAGAGGAGCAAAAGAACTAAGCAAAGAGTCTCAGTGAAAAGTCGCTCTCTACCTCGTAAGGTGTGAACAAGGTTGCAGTCAGGCACGGACCAGAGCTTGCACAATCCGCTCCTGTTGAAGACAAGAAATAGATGTCAGCGTAGACAGAACGTCAAAGAACAGATCAAACAGAGCTGCAAAACCACCCCGGAGGGTCCTGCTATGGCTAAAACACCAATACACCTTGGGCAATCAGCCATACGAACTCGTGGACTCAAACTGAAATCTCTGCTAAGCTCTACAAAGTGAAGAGTTCAGACTAGGAAGCAAAAGCACTTCCAAACTTTCATGATTCACAAGCCTCCAGTAACATCCCCGTCTCTCTTGCTGTGCTCTCCCAGCCCCTGAAGCAAGTGCTGTAACAGAAAACCTACCAGCAGGCCGTAGCCAGGAGTTTGGAATTGGGGCTGAAGTGGCAGTAGGACAGCGGGCGATCGTCCCCAATCTGACTGCAGAAGTTATTCAAGGACTGTAACCAAACAGAAAGAACACAGTAAATGCATAAAGTACCACCTCGAGAAAATCCCACAGACTGAGGCAGAGGAGACAAATGCATGCAGGAGGAGGCAAGAAAAGGCCTTTGGAAAGTCACTTCCAAAGGGAGGAGCTGCCTCGGAGCCAACTCCAGCTCAAAGCAGGAGGGCTGGTGAGCCAGTGATGTCAGCTAGCACAGCCACCACAGTATTTGCCACCAACAACCCCACAGGCCAGCTTTGCAACTATGGTTTTGACAGAGAACTGACCACAGTTTTGGCCTCTTTCTAAAACTCATCCAATGAACACAACCAGACAGCCTAGGGCAGGCGCTGCGGTGCACTTAGGGGAGAAGCAAATCCTCTAATGCCTCTGGGTGTAAACAGGATTAGAGTGGCAGCACACTGTGTGCTTGAGCCTCTCTCTTCAGTTAATCCGGGGATCTGACTTAACACACTCAAAAAGGGCATCTCAGAGTCACCTAAAACATGTTGGTTATTATTTCCCTTGGTTTTATGCATTAGTGACCATTGAACAGGAAGAGGAAAGCGAGCGGTGCCTTCCTAGCCAGCTAAACCTGTGACACAGCCAGGAATAAATTCCTTTAGCTTCACAGACGAGTGGCAAGGCAACACAGGGATGTCTCCTCATCCCTCTGCCACACAAGGGGACAAGTACATCTCTGAATCACTGAGGAGAGTTAGAATGTGCTCTGTGCACACCACAG
>NW_010208281.1:0-38082 GCF_000695765.1 Mesitornis unicolor
TCAGCCTGGAAAAGAGAAGGCTCTGGGGGGAACCTTACAGCAACCTTCTAATACCTGAAATGTGCCTATAAGAAATATGGGAAAGAGCTGTTCACTAGGGCATGTAGTGATAGGACAAGAGGTGATGGTTTTAAACTAGAAAAGGGTAGATTTAGGTTGAATATTAGAAAAAAGTTCTTCCCCATGAGGGTGGTAGATCACAGGCACAGGTTGCCCAGAGAGGTGGTGGAGGGCCCATCCCTGGAGATATTCAAGGTTGGGCTTGATGGGGCTCTGAGCAACCTGATCTGGTACCAATGTCCCTGCTCACTGCAGGGGTTGGACTGGATGAGCTTTAAAGGTCCCTTCCAACCCAATACACTCTGTGATTTTATGATCCACAGTTGCAGTGAGTCTGAGATGACCGGATAATGGAAGCACATATGTACAAGCTCTATTTAATTTCCCAGCTGCCCAGGAGGAAGCTTTCCCTCTGTGAAAATGAAGTGAGTGAGAAACGTGATGGGAAGGAACTCAGAGACTAGAAGAAGCTGGTGGACATGCGTGAAGGCAGAAAGGTAGGTGGGAGTGTTCCTCCACAGTTCTGAGTTTACTGTGATGCTTTGCAGAAAGTAATGCTTTTGGTGGAGTAAATAAATTACCATGTTGTGTGGTTAGTAGAGGAGTCTAATTCAGGCATGGAAATTTTTAAGCATAACTCTTCTGTAGGAACAAGGCTTTGGACCAGGCTTGACTTGGGAAGACAGGTTCTGTTGCATTCTCTGATTACTTTTAACTCTCTTTCCTACATGTGGGGAAGCCTCTAAGATTGCATTTTCATCATGCATTCCTCTCTAAGTTATCCTAAAGACTCTTGAATTTATGTCCAGCTTTAATCAAATGTGACATGGGAATTCGCATCTCAAAGATGGAAGTTGAGAAATTTTTGTAAAGTTTGGAACATGGCAGAAGTCCTGGGTAGAGAAAACACTGAGCAACATGTGGGGAGTGGGGCTATTGTGGCGAGGGGATAGGGGCAGGATTTTGGTGTCAAAGAATTTGAATCCATGGGAAATTAGGCTTCATTAGTTCTGCTGCTCACAAAACAACTTCTTTCTGGTAACCCTGGGAAAACCACGACTCTTTCTGTTTTACGCTTATAAATCAATGGTGATGTTATTTAAAGTTATTTAAAGCTTTGGCTATATAAAAGCTAACATTTTTCAAGCTTCCAAAAATTATCCACAGTGGAAACACATTCTTAACTCGTGCCTGCTTGTAGCAGTCAGTGTGACACTTGGAGCAGAGCTGAGCTAGGTATGGAGCTTTCCAGCCCCAAACCAGCAAGGCTCTTGGGCCTATATTTAGATTTAACTTGCGTGAGTTTCCCAGTTGATAAAACATGTAAGTGCTTTGCTGGATCAGGGCTGGTCCTTTGCACCTCAGTTTTCTTTCTTTTTGAGCAGAGATTGTTTCAGAAGAAGAAATAGTTTAATGTGGCTTCATGAAAAAGTCTGGTGTTTGCAGTTGTGCTCTATGTTCATACATGTACATCTGTTGGTCCTGGACTGGGTGGCTGTTGGGAAGTCCAGTTGCTGGCTGACCATAGGCTCCCTCCCCTCCTCACCTTCCTAAATTCACAGAAGGGGAACAATGAGAAGAAGGGTGGCCCAGACACACTAATTTGAACCCTGGGATGAAGGACAAATAGCTTATCAGATCACAGTATTATGTGAGATAATGTTTCTGTTATTCCTCCAAAGAGTTTGCAATTACATTGCAGCTTTATTTTAATTTGCTTTTCTTTAAAATCAACTGAATATCAATCTACAATCAATAAAGAAAGTTGCCTATAGGCAGTTCTACCTTCAAATCTACTTCATGGATCAGCTGCTGGTAATTTATACACAGTCAATAAGACACATTTCAAGAGTGAGATTTTTCTCCCAAAAGGCAAAACTGCTCTAATTTACAGTTGGATATGAACTTGGCAAACAGCATACACCTGGAGTAAATGTAATTTCTAATTTACAAGAAACTCCACTGAAAGATTAGATCTGATCTACTCTCTATGCAAGTAATCTATGGATATTTATATTATGATAACTGGAGAGCATAAATTGCTTTTGTTTTTCCTTTTGGGTATCTTTTTCATTTGTTTGTTTAGCAAAACCTGCAGGGGAAACTAGAACAACTATAATTACAGTCACAGTTACAAGTTGTGGGGTCTGTAGATAATAAGCTACAAGGCATTTTTACTGTGCTTTTTTATTATTATTTAGTTAAAGAATGCTTTTTTTCCCAAGACAATCCATCTGTATTTTGTAGGAAGGAGAACCAAAGCAATAGCTGTCAAATATCAGTGAGATAGCAGATTTACAAATTAATCCCATTGCTTGGGATTTTCTCCAAGATTGAAATCTATAATTGCTGCAAGAAACTGTAATTGCTTATTAGAAGCACTTGGACAGCTAGGTGTGCAAAATGGCAGCAGGTGTGTAATATCATTAGAAATACTCTGTATAAAAAGCACCTCTGAGTTTTAGCCCTTTGGTTTCCTGCTACTAGCTGCCAGTTTGATTGGTTAAGTAGTTTTGGGCCATGCAATACTCTTTCTTTCGGATTGATGTGTTTATTACTTTTTATGACAGAGGATCCCAAGGCAGATGTTCAATAAAGAAACAAGCTGCTACAGAGCAGAGTAAAGAGATAGGTGGTGTAGATGCAGGAAATTGGGAAAGTTATCATATGCGCTAAGTTGTTATTGAAGATTTTGCTCGCAGCATTTGTAACAGTTGTGTTATATACTCTTCCACAGACAGTAATCTAACTGGGAATTATTGAAAGCCAAGTGCCAAGATTTCAAATTGCAGTATGTGATCTGGAGCTGCTACTCAAACAGGGAGCTGGAGCTTTGAAATTATAAAGACGTGGCCGTGCCATTTTTAGGAGAAATGTGTGTGAGTGGTTAGAGCCACTTTGCTAGTGCAGAGCCTTTTCTCGCTGGGATACACAGCTGAAGATCTGCTTTGCCTTTGCACCTTCTGCAAACATTTACTTTAGTGCAAAGTGAGTGAAAATCATTACTAGGAAGGAATATAGTTCAGAATTTGGATAATAGTTGTATAGATCTGATTTATGAATCAGTCAAAGCCAAGTTCTGCTCTGTCGTCACCAGTACAAATGAAGGATCATCACACTTAAGTGGATGGGAACATAGAGATGGATGCGTGGGAAAAACTAAGAGTCAGGTGTTTAATTCCTATAACTGTTCACAGCTTGGTTTGTGCTTTGCCTAGTCTTAAAGGGGAGTTAAAATCCAAGTTTCATTGCTTTCAGTGACTTCCGAACACTATCACAGGGAAAAAGCAAATATTTTCTAGAGAGGCTTCTTGGCATAAAGTGGCAAGTGTTTTAAAAGGAAGCAATAGAATATGATTGGCGTAAAAATCTCCCTTTTAATTGATTTAGTATATTTTGCTAGTTTTGTGACTTTAATTTAATGTGTTACAACCAGATATGAGGGGAGGTAATAATTCATGAGAGAGATGTTATTTTCTAATTAGGTTTTTATGAATGCCCCTAAACCTTCTGCCCAGGAGCAGAAGCTGGCCAACAAATTTGAATTATATTGAGAGCAAACTGTTCTGCTCCGTTTGTGTTCTTTGAGCCGCTGCTTTCCTGCGGTTTCTTGGTGGCCACTAGGGTGTCATCCCTAGAATAGTACTCTTCCCACTGTGCTGTGAAGGGATGAGTATCTCGTTCCACCTTTCACCGCCTCTGAAACACGTCCTGCATTAACCCCCCTTCTTGCAACCAAGAAGGTGTGACTATGGTGTCCCAACTCTTTCCACTCCCATGGGTGTTGACGGTCACTTGAGACCTACCTCCTTGGGTTGTAAGACCTGTTTTGGCCTCACCACCAGAGCCTTCCTGCACCCTCTGTGTCTGCCTGTTTTGTTATAAATTATGGTGTGGGACACAAGAGAGAAAAAGGAGATGTATAATGGTCTCTTGTTGTCTAGGGGGAGGAACGCGGTTCAAATTCCCACTGTTCTGAGGGCTGCAGGGCTTCCCATGGCCTGAAATGGCAGATTTCATGGACTGAGACAAGCACTCCAGGGCACGTCCCAGCTTTTCATTCTCCTCCGAGTGGACAGCTACTGGAGAGGTGAAGAGTTATTAGATTTAGGCTAATTATGAGTCTATTTTTCAGACCAGGCTAAACAACACATTACATATGCTACTTAGGATTTCTGTTGATTGCAGCTTAGTTAGCAGTATACACTGAGGCAGGTCAGGGAAGGCTAACGCTGGGTGGAAGTAACAAAGAGAAATGCCAAGGATGCTTTAAATGTGTAAGGCAGAAAAGAAGGGAGTTGTGACAACAAAGTTGTATTAGAGCAAGAGGTGAAGATAAAACTCAAGAGTACTTTCAGTAACAGGATGTGTTTTGTCAGTGCGTCTCAAAGCATGAACAAAGACGGTTGAAAGAGACAATGCAGAGTTCAGGAGCGGAGAAACAGGGGAGAGGAGAATCATGCTAAAAAGCAATATAAGCAGTTGTGGGAAGTGACGTTTTTAAAACAAACCACTGTGGTTGCTGCGTTGTACAAACCTAATAAGACATAGTGAAAAATATTGGCTTTATTTTTACAAGTTAAAAGTGACCTTGTTGGCCTTATGAATGGATTCACTTCTCACAGTACCTCTTAAGGGCATTAGGGTTATGACTAACTCATAAAAATAAATCCAATATTTTCCCCTTGGCCATGTCATATCCAATGTTAGAATTCAGCTGTGAGAACTGGTGGGGCTCCGACTTTCATTTAGTTTGACCTCCCATTATGAGAAGTACCCGGCTCTCAATCCTGGTGGGCTGCAGCATGATTCCAACAGCAGTCGTATCACATACCAGGTGGAAATAGAGAAAAAATCCAAGAAGGCCTAGAAGATAGAGGGTCGTGCAACACAGTATGTAACAGACAACAACATATGAAAGGAATAAGCATTTCACATACTGATAGGGGTATTTTCCTTCCTTGTTTGCCATTTGACCTGCATAACAGATCAAGGCAGGACTGTCAGTTTAGTCATACACCATATAGGAGAAATAAAAAAAAACCTAAGCCAGTGACCTAGCTCATACAGTTGTTAGTTTCTGTTGGAGTCAGAGGAACTTAAAAAAATCCAGTCAAGAAAATAGCCAGAGAACAAGTGGTTTGAAAATGTGGTTGGGGGCTTTAAAGGTGAGAGAGACACCTATCTAGTATTTCTGATAGCACAAGACCTCTACTGAGAAATAACCTAGTCCAAAGCAGTTGGAAAAAATCGTAAAACCTGTTTTCAGCACCCATGGATGTCTACAGTTATGAATCTTAAGCTTTGTTCCTGCACCTTATTAGGATCTGTTGCTCACTGAGGGCCTGTGTTTGGTCCATGGCCACAGGTGACTTCAGTGTAAGGTAGACACGCTGTAGTTACTGCAATGTGTGGATGAGGAGAGCGTATACCAGATGTATTCTTTTTATAACCCATCTGTTCTGCATAACTGCTCTGCCTGATCACCATTCCCTTTCTAACTGCCTCAGATTAATTCATCCGCCTCTTGACTGAATTACTTTTAAAGGTCCAGAACATGCATGTGGACATGGTCGTGGGCAACTGGCTTGAGAAGGGAGGTGGACCAGATGCCCTCCAGAGGTCCAACCTCAAGCATTCAGTGATACCATTATCTCATCACATTTGAGCTGCAACAGCACAGACTTCGCTATGGTCTAATTTACCCTGCCGAGTAATGGAAGATGGGGAGAAAACCACTCAGTGACATAGGCATGATGGTGTTCTGGGGTTAACAAGAAGGTTTGCCAGTTACAATTAATTAGGCCAAGCTAAAATAAAAGCAGTGCGAGATTAAGGATTTCCTGCATTGCCACTGTCCTTGCAGGAGTAAACTCTTAACTGGTGTAATCTGGTTCAAACGCAAACTCCAGTGTGAAGAACATATAACTCCATTTATCTGTGTTTATCTGAAGCCAAGTTGGATTCTAGCCTTGGTTACTGCAAGGTTAATTTTGCCATTCAGTGCTGCCCTTTCTCCTCAGATTTTCTTCCAACAACTTGAGCAGCATGCTGAATTAGAACTGTAGAAAATCATGACTGACATGCGTATGCTATAAGCATTTTTGAGGTTGCAAGGCTAACAGTAAATATTCACACTTAAAATGTTGAATTTAAGTTTATATGCCATGGAAATGTTGAGTACCTCCTTTGCTTTGTTTCCTCTGCCTCTGCTTTTCCCATGATTCTTTTATTACACTGAACAAGTTCTGTATCCGTGTCATCCAGAAGTTGATGAGTTCTCATATTGCGTTTCCTTATTTTCTCTGAAAAGTTTCGATGAGTATTACTTTACCTGCATCATTTTGGGGTCCAGAGTATTCCCATAGGCAGATCAATCATGGGAAATTTTTCATTCGTCAGAACCATACGGGATCCAGGCATATGGGGTGTTCTTATGTCTGTAAGCCCTGCCCCATGGTGCTCTGTACCACAGAGGAACAGTTGGCTTTCCTGTTTTTTGAGTGCCATGCTCTCAGCATTGTGAGGACTTCTGCAGTGGCTACTGCATGCTAAAACTGTGTGTTGGCAAGTAAGCCATAACCACAGATTTCACTTTCTTCCGTGAGGCAGCTGTGTGAGGATTTAAAGGTGTTTGTCCTAAACATGACAAATAACCCTGCGGAACCAGCTAAGAACTCTTGTATAAACTGGCTCTGATGTTACCTTCTGTAAAATATGTTTGATTTTAAGCAATGAGTATTTGAGTTACAGTTTTCATAAATATTTGTGAATACATTATGATAAAATCTAAAACCTTGGCAACAGTTAAGAGAAGAGAGTTTGCAGATAAAAATCAATATTGCCTGCAGTATCCCAAGAGAACATACTGCTAGTGAAGTTTAAATTAGCTTTGCCCTAAAATCTAAGACATTCCTGCAGCACACTTTAAAGCATCTTAAAGTGTGAAGGAGTTAAGCTAATTACTGTAGCATCTGAAGACGAGACATTTGTAAAATTAATGGGCTAAAGTCTGTAGTCTTTCATTCAGCAAAAATTCCTACTGCAATTGTGTTTTTATTATGGAAGAGCTGCAGAACTTGGTCCTCTGCCTTTAAACAGTGGCATCTACCAAGAAAATAGCCCAGCTACTGGGGATTTTTTGTGATTTCTGTTTACATAGTGAGAAAAGAGGGAAGTTGGACCATTTAGCTTTGAGTGTCTCTTGGTGTTATCTGTCCATGATAGCAGGACCTCACCCCAGCCACCTGCAGAGACACTGCCATGCACCTCTTCTGCTTAGTACATTTGGTCTCCTGACATCTCTGGGTCCACCAGGCCAAGCCCCACATGAGGATGTCGTGCAGCCCCATAGGAGCAGCTCTGCAAAGCAAAACATGTGGTGCTAAAGACCCAAAGTCCACGCTGTGAGTGTTTCAAATTATTTCACCCACTAGAGTGTGCAGCGAAGTACCAGGATCACAGGCTCTGCTGCTTTACCTTTACGTGGGAATCAGTTGAAATGTGACATCCGTGTCCTGCAGAGAAACAAGACTGGCAGAGCCCTTTGGAAGGGGCATTGCTGCCCAGTTGCTCTGTCTCTCTGCGCACAGCAGAGAGGAGCAGCACTGATGTGGGGATGGGAATGACGTGTACCTGGGAGACATGAAGCCTTGCACTGGGTTTAGGCACGAGCTCTGTTCAGCAGCTTGGTTCTCTCTTAGTGTTCAGGTTCTCGTACAGGGATGTGACCACAGAATACAAATAAATAGAGAGGGCTACAGATAAATAGAGAGGGCTTCAGTTAACAGCTTCCTTTGTGAAATGTTAGAAGGATGCAGCCCTCTGTTAAAGTATTTATAGGGCAAAGCACTGGTTCACTGCAATTCATTGGAATTATTCACTGCAAGAAGCACTGACCTCTGAGTTCAGGCTTTGGGAGGCAAGCTGGTTGCTGTTCAGGTTGATCCCAGGCTGTTTCTCCTCTAAATCAGCCCAAGTCAGCAGTGCAATTAGAAAGAAGACTGAAAATACTTGTGTTGCCCCCTTAAAGACAAGTAGCCTTCTTCCTTCCACATCTGTTTTTTAACTGAAGGTTTTTACAAGGCATTCAGAAATGTGAAAAAAAGGTATAGCATATTATGTGAACATTTGCCCAGCTGCCTCTTGCCAGGCTTCGTTTTGGTTATGGAAGCTGCTGGCTGGAGAAGGGTCAGTATAACTATAACAGACTTCTTGGTTCTTGTTTGACTGAGACTTCAGGCTTTGCTCCCCTTAAAAAAAAAAAAAAAGCGCCTTGTTTTGGTTTCCTGACTAAGGTAGGTCTCAATTAATGGCAATTAACAGTTGGTTTGAGGTTGAGGGTGAGTGGCTGGGTGGCACAGAGGATTGCCGCTGGAGAATTGGCAGCCCAGACTCTCTGTTGGAAAAAGCTAAGGTATGTTTCACATTTTTATCTCAATATAATTGCATTACTGAGTGTTGGCCAGATGAAAAGAAGCAGCACACCAGATACAATTTATACACATGTACACATATGTATTTCTCTGCCTTTTGATCTTCACAGAAAAATAGTGTCCTTCCAATAGATCCATTTTCAGATGAGCTTGCTCGTCTTTTCCCAGTTCAAAGATGTAGTCAATAACTGAAGTTAGGCTGGCAGAGATGGTACAGAACATTGCTCAGATTCACAGGAAAAGTGTGATAATTGCACTTTTTGTAGCTATCATCCAATGCAATTCAGTTTCACTGCTTGGTTTCTTCCCAACTGCTCTTCAAGGAAATTTTTTAAAACAAAATTTTTGAAGTGTTCCTCAGCCTTTTGCAATATTTTTACAGTTCACTGCAGTTTCCCAAGTAACAAACCTTTATTATTACAAAACCTGCATTAGGAATGCTTATGTAGTAGCTGTACAGCTCATCAGCTTTTTGCAGGGTATCTTCTGTGCCTGCACACTTGGAAGTTTATTGATTTGAACCACGTTCTGAATCTGTCCCGTGCTTTCAAATTCTCTTAGCATTTCTTGATGCATCATTGACTTGTGACTATTCTGCCTTTTCTATTGCTGCTGCTCAGCATCTTGAGCACCTCTTTGGTGTGGAGTAGGAGCCTTCAAACTTCTTCCTTTAGAAGCTTGTCTGTAAGCTGGTTGTAGTAAAGCCTTGCGAGCTCAAGCCCTGGCAGGACATCCCTGTCCATCTCCAGCAGCTGCCCTTTTGGAGTGGACTGGAGGAGCTCGCCGGCTCCTTGACGGGCTCCAGAGTGTCCTTTCCAAGTTGTTTCTTCCCCCTGGGCAATCTGAAGGAATATGCCTCAGATGACCACATTCAAGCAAATCTCACCCTTGTAGTCAATTTAAATCTTCCACTTCACGCTGTAGCCAAAGCCATTAGCCCGTGTCATCCCTCACTGTAATCCAGATCTGCTCCTATCTCATTACAACGTGCTTAGCTCTACCATGGGGTCTAATACACGCACACGGAGCTATGCTGAATTAATAAGGGTTTCACTTAAACCAGCAAGACCTAGAAAGTTCTGAAACTGTCTTTAATGTGACCTGTAAGGTTTAAGTACTTGAGATGTCTCTCAACAGTTGATGTTTTTAATATGCTCTGTGCTGTTGTAGTTTAGCACAATGGGAAATTTGAAAAGGTGGCAATTCAGATCTGTAGTAATTACGTGGATTTTTAGATAGATATATGCATTCTGACTTTGGACAACTCTGGCTTTATTGCAGCTTGCCTGCAACAAAAGACTAAAGACATTTTCCTCTTATGTACATAAACAATGAAATCCTTAAATCTCCCTTGTCAGATGAAAGCCTGGGCATTCCATAATAATATTTTTCATGTGCCTTACAGTAGGAATCATTTTGAGTGTTCAACTTTGCCTTAGTAGGTCAGAGATGATATTCTTTTTATACAGATCTTTAATATAAGCAATATTCTCTCTCACCCCTGGCTCATAATACAGCCGTTTTCCTTCAAAGCGTAAATTAAAGCGAAGCCACAAAAGGGTCATTAATGGACTTAGTAGAGTCAATACTGAGCGTATCATGTGCTGCCTGTTTAATATTAAAAGCAAAGTCAGTGGAAGTATGGCCTTAATATATGTGGGCTTTGTGAATACCAATGAAACAGATCAGAAAGTTTAAGCTTAGGAGTGTGCAGAGAGATGAAACAGCTTGCTGTGAAGCATAATGTTGGGGTTCGTTCCCAAAAACCCAGGAAAGTATATGCCTGCAGCTAAAGGTAAGAAACTATTAGTGAGGATTAGGTTAGTGTCATCCACTCTATTTCATACTTGGAATTTTAAAAAATTCTGATGGAAGGAAAAGACTTATAATTCCAGAGCCACAATTTAAACAGTAATATCCAAGTCATTGGCTACGCTTTTCCTTCAAAGTAGTGAATGGAAAGGCCAGAATGCCATGGCAAGGCCCTCTACAGAACATACTTTGTGAGAGAACTAGTAAGACGCACTGTATAACTTTATTCCACTTATAGTATGCGAGACTGTTAGACGTCCAATTAAAGGCGACTTAAAATGCAATTAAAGTAGAAATCACTTGGCAACAAGGCCTTGGGTATCTCCCCAATCACCACTGCATTAGCAAGCCTTTAGCAAGATATTTGCTGATGGAGAAAATCTTTGTGAAACTACCAGTGGGGCTGAGCTAAAGCAGTTGGAGGGAAGGTGGTTTTCAGGGAAGGGCCTGGGACTGCTTGGTCTGGCTGTGCCCGGGTGGAAATGGTGGCAAGTGGTGGGACAGAAAAGCAGCTTCTGAGAGGTGGCTGCACTGGAGGACAGAGGGCACAATCTGTGGGAGCTCCTTCACCCGGCTGGTAGATGGTATGGCAGCAGGAAGCCCAGCTGTTTCTACAACTATCAGTGCCAATTTCTTTTTAATAGTAGTCTCTGTTTCCTTCAGAGTTGGCCAACAATATTGCTGTGACTCGGTTTTTGTCTCAGTAGCCTTCCCACCAGAGGTACAAGGCAGCAGCTGGGTATGGAGGTGCATCCGTGCACCTTTGTTCTGGGATGAGATGGTATTTCTGTTATTACTTCGAGTTTCTGTATGTTGGAATCTGAGCCTAAGAGCCATGAAATGGAAAATTCTGTAGAAGTTAAGAGCAGCTGCTTGTATTGAGAAAATGCCAATGGCAGAAGAAAGGTTTCTTTTTTTTTAAGGGACAAATCACTAAGTAGCAGGTTTGTGTGTGTAAATCGAGAAAGGGGGAAAAAAAAACCAACACACAAAACAACCAGAAAACCACAACTTCACAAAAGTGAATTTCACAGGAAGTTCAAGAATTGCAGCTACAGAGCAGAGTTTAAGACCTGGAGACCTGATCCAGGAGACCCTGACCTGTGGGAGGGACTGCCTTCATGAGGCCTTAAACTAACTTATATCTGATATTCTCAGTAATATTAGGTGATGAATGCCACAAATGCAGCTATATCTGTAGATGAGAAATGTAATTTTAAATATGTGCATGCTGCTTGGGCACTTAAAGATAAAATATGTCTGTGCATGGGTGCTTTCAGGTACTTTGTCTGCATTCAGAAACCTGTATCCTGCCCTGTTTGGTCAGAGGTGCTGCCCTACTCGCACAGCCCAGTGTCAAACGTGTCTCTACACAATGCAAAAATAGTTTTAATTGTCTGTAATGTGTGGCAACGAGCCATGACAACAAACTGCTTCCAAGTGTCTCATGCCAGAGCTGGTCCCTGAGCAGCTCCCAACCGACCACGCTTCCTCCCCAGTGCCGCACTGTGCAATAACCAACCCCACCAGTGGTGATACTGGCGAGTGGTAGCGGTGCCTGCGGTAGGGTTCGTATATAAACAATCAAGCCATGGATTGAAAGGCTGAGTAACTGTTCTGTGTTGCTTGCAAAAAGAAATCTGAAACAATCAGTCCCCAGGATCTGTTCACCTCCTTTCTCCCTGTAAAGTAGCTGTTAGCCACGTGCTACTGCTAATAATATACAGAAATTAATATTAATTTGTTTGTTTTTTCCTTTTCCTCTACTGATCACACTTCAGAAACAACTTCGGCATTTCTTAGCAAAATGGCTCCAGATTTGCATCATTACAACCACGATGTTTTTTCAAATTTTAATAGTGGATAATTAGATTATTTTTTTAATGGAGGGAAATACCTCGAGAGAAGGCAAAGCAGAAGCTTGGCCGTTTTATTTCAAGCTGTATTGCATGGACAATAAAGAATACTTAAATCATGCACACCTTGCCTAAAATGAAAGCAAGGATGTTTACTATTGCCTGCCCCTCAGGGCGGCAGAGTCCTGAAAGGTTGCTTGTTGAACCAACGCACTGCAGACCCCAAGCTGTGAAGCCTTGCCACGAAGCGTGGGACTGACATTCTGATTTAGAAGCATCACATAAAATCTTAATCAGTGAAACCAAATTATCAGAGGGAGGCTTTTACACCATGCTTGTTGTTTATGCTTATCATTTTTAATAAATTTTAAATGCTTTTACAGGTGTGGAAATAGGCCTTATTACCAAGATAATTTTCTTAATCCTAGAAATCTTAGATTGAGACATGACATTCAACATAGGTCCCTCGCTCTATCTCATAGCTTTCTGAAAGCTATCTAGGTTTGCAACACCATCTCAGCAGTAGAAGTGGTCTCTTGACTGGCATACCTCCAAGTAATCCTTTGAATAGCTTTCCATATTGGCCTTGAAGAAATTCAGATGTCAAATTACCTCTGGCCAGACTTCCTGACTCCACCGGGCCCCTTGAATATGTTTTTTAAAGTATTTGGGGGTACAGTACTAAATTTTTCTAAGCTGGGTCGGGGTTCGTAGCTTTTGCTGATAAAGAGGCAGGCAAGAAAGATGTTTCCTTGGGGAAGGCTTTGAGTCTCTTGTGCAACAGCTGCAGGTTGAAACAGCTTTTAGTTTGTGTCTCAGAGTTTGCATGCCTCCAGCTTTTGGCATCTCTGCATTTTTCTCCTGTTTCCCTTTCAAGACAAATAAGGAAATAATTTTAGTATTTTCATGCCAAACCTTTTAGTGAGGTCCTCTGTTCCTCCTGTTTGCAGAGTGGTGGTGTGCATCCCCGTCAGTTGAGTAACATGAGATTGGTAGGAAATGGGCACTAGTTGGCCTCCTCCTGCTGCATTAAACACTACCTCCAGAGAAAACTGCATTGAAAGAAAAGCATTTTGACACTGGTCCTTCTGGCTGGCCCTGCAGTGGTTGGCTCCCTTCTGAATCCAGCACAGGCACAGGGCTGTTCTGCCAAAGGGCTTGGTGGAAGCAGGGCTTTCCCTCAGAGTCACTTGGGAAGTTGTCCCAAAATGCTCCGTCCTTTTGGGTTTTGTTGTTCTTACGCAGCACTAAGATGATGAAGCCAATTAATTCTACAAGGGTGTTGTTCTCCAGCTCTGATAAAACCTTGCAAGTGGGCATGCAAACCAGAACACAGAAAATGCAAATAAAATTCAACCCTGGTTTTCTCTTTTCTGTATTAAGTTCATGACGTTGCAGATACTAGCAAATAAAACTTTATCAAAAGCATAGTAGTCTATAATGCACCTCTTGCAGCAAGACATCAACAAGGTTACTGGTTGATTAAATATTTCAAATCTGGAAAGAAGCTTAAAGCTTTAGATACTTTTCTCCCTGCAACTTGGCACTGAGCTATGCTACACTTAGATGGAAGCTGCTGCCTATATTGTTCATGAAATGAAAATCAAAATTATGTGCAGTACATTTCCTTCAAACAATGCACTAGGAATGTGAAAGTGAAACAAAGGTAACGTTGACTGAATTGTGTGAAGTAGAGAATAAAAAATAATTTAATAGCCTCGATTTTAATATTCTGCAGTGTAATTTTACATGTGGAAGGAAATGTGCTTATTCAATGTCTACATTATTAAATTGGGTATCCCCTTAGTCGTGGCCCTCTCTCTTGTTTGCCCTGTGTTTTTCACTTCCATTGGTTGTTTCGCATACCAGAGCCACTTGAAAAAGTGGTTAGGTGCAGCTTATCGCTATTATGAACATGTTTGCTGCGAGCGTGTGATATTTGTCAGGTGTTACGGAGTTTGTTACGGAACTGTTGACCTAAAATGCCCACAAGTATTGTTTCCTTTAAAATAGTTTCTTAGCTTTAGCCTTATCTTTCAGTGTAGGCTCATGTAATCTGAAAAGCAAATAATCAAAGTTATTACCCAAGCCTGCTTACAGTGCTTTTAAATCCAAGTCTCTACGCAATGTTAAAGATGCTGTAGTTCATTTTAGAAACAAGCATGTGACAATGGTCACGCACTATCAAAAATCTTGAAATTCAGTTATTATAATCAAAAAGTAATTATACCCTGCATTCAAAGGAGACAGTTCAATGCGTCTCGGAGATCAGTTACAACCAAAATCTGTGAATAGAAGCAGTGAGCCTCTATGACTGTCACGCAAAGCCCTACCAAATTACTATTCACTTCGATTAACTTTCAGTGACCGTGTCTATAGGCTGCTTGGTTAATGGTTTTCTGTCAATACTGAAAAATGCTAACCTGTCTTTACATCTAATCAATTCTGAAATGGCTCTTTACATAAATGGTCTATTCCTATTCTTCATTTAAAAAAAGCAATCAAATAGGATTGAACGGAACAAGCAGTTATAAAAAAAATGCAATAATTAATTTTGAGTCTGTGTATTTGAAGTAGTTGTTCTTGAGTATTTTCTTCATCACCATTTTTAAAGGGCATTGAAAATCAATATTTCACTTTACTATCATCCATCTTTATATAGTAATAAATTAAGTGGAAAGTATTGATATTTTTGACTGAGCTTTTAAAATTTACATACTAATGACAATTGTACCCTTGTGACTTTTGATTTCTGTTGCTGTTTACTGACACTGACTAGAGGGAAATTTCAGTCATCTGGGGGCCATTTTTCCTCTGAAGGAATAAGACAGTGTCATCTCACTGATAATATTATGCTTGAGATCTTAGCAGTAGTGTCTCTTGATGGACTTCTTTGAAAAAAAAAATACAAACTACTTAGGCAGTGAAAATGGTTGAAAATCTTATCATGGTGAGCGTGGTGGTACCCGCAAATAAAACCGCTGTTGACAACGCCAGCGTGCCTTGCAGTGCCCTCAGCAATGCAGGGAGCTGGGAGGAGCAGGGTCACATCCTGCCATGTGTGTGGAGGCGGGATGGATGGATATGAAGCTAGGACTGTCAATCCAATCTTATCCTTCCTGGCTATTTTTCCTGTATATGCTAGTCTTATAAGCACTGTCTGGGCTGTATGATAGCTAAAAACCCCTAAATCCAGTGCATAAAGGAAGGAAGCTTTCATGGGCTATGTGATCCTTTTAAAATTTATTATTCAGAATAGAGCCCACTATTACAGCAGGGAAGTGAAGAGGGGTTATTTTTAGCAGTGTATGAATACCTGAGAAAAAGAATCTGAGTGTTATTTCAAATGAAAGCTGTGAGTGGCTTTGACAGTATTTGCTCCATCTTTGTTCATTTCCTGGAAACGTTACAGGCTCTCTTCTGTGCATGAAAACATTTGCAGAGAGAAGTCGTGTGATTATAAATTGCTGGTGCCAGAAGTAGTCGGTTGTCTTGCGTGTGGGAATCGGCTGCCCTAGGCCAGCCAGGAGGGAGGGCAACTGCCGCGTGACTCGGGTGAGGAAATGCTGAACACAAATAGCTGATTGCACAAAGAACACATATCCAAACTCGTAGCTGTGGTAAAAAACCTGCCAGTAAAGCACTGGCAGCAGTTTACTGACGTGACCCATTTGCTGAGTAATTCTAAATAGCGAATAGATACACAAACCTGCTCTCTCTTTGCAGATAATTTGCAAGCAAGAAAAAGGAGTTACATTTGTTGAATAACTTGTCCATTGCACATATTTTGATAATAGTTATTTTCTATTGTTTATCCTCTTCAAAATAAATTGTTATAACATTTCTTCCGCTTACCGCATGATTTGCTTAGGCAAGCAATATTTATTTTCGCTTTTGAACTCCTTCTTGTTAATGTGATGAGTACCAATGCTTAGCTTATTGACTACTAATGTCCATTCCTGCATTAGCTCTCCCATTTAATAGCACACAGGTGGAAGACAAACTACTTTGCACTGAGCAATAAAACCAAATATTGACAAGGGAGCCGTGTTGGATTTTCTGCATGGGGCAGTATGTGAGTAGGTGCGTTCATGTAAAAATCTGTAAGTACTGTATGAGAAATGTGTTAAGTAAGGGCAGAAGTTAATGACAAACAGCATGTCAAGGGTTGGATTCTGAAATGCTTTACCATGCATCTGACTCCAAAAAATGTGTCTTATTGAAGTAAATGGCTTTCCTGAAAGTAATTTGGCAAGGGTTCATAATTTTCGTGGGAAGGGGCCTCAGGAGGCCTCTTGTTCAGCCTCCTGCTGAAAGCAAAGTCAGCCATGGGCTTTGAAGAGGTTCTTCAGGGCTGTTTCTTGTCGGGTCATAAAAACCTCCAAGCATGGAGACTGCACAACATCTCTGGGCAACCTGTGCCCCTGCTAGGCTGGCCTCAGAAGTTTCTCCTCATCTCTGGTCTGCACCTCTCCTGCATCACCCTCACGCCATGTAACCCTGACTCCACCTGCTTGTGACCCTGTCGCAGGTTCTGGGGCTGCTCTCGAGTCCCCCAAAGCCTTCTTTCCTCCAGGCTGGATGAATGGGTAGGGACAATCCTCGTTACCAATACAAGCTAGGAAATGATGTGCTGGAAAGCAGCCCTGAGGAAAAGGACTTGGGGGCACTGGTGGAGGAGAAGCTGGACATGAACCACCAATGTGCACCTGCAGCCCAGAATGCCAACCACATCCTGGGCTGCATCAAAAGAAGTGTGGCCAGCAGATCAAGGGAGGTGATTGTGCCCCTCTGCTCTGCTCTGGTGAGACCTCACCTGGAGCACTGTGTCCAGCTTTGGAGTCCCCAACACAAAAAGGACACTGAAGTACTGGAGCAGGTCCAGAGGAGGCCACAAAGATGATCAAAGGGCTGGAGCACCTCTTCTACGAAGACAGGCTGAGAGAGTTGGGGTTGTTCAGCCTGGAGAAGATAAGGCTCCACAGGGGTCAGGGGGGGCCTTATAGCGACCTTCCAGGACCTGAAAGGTGCCTATAAGAGATGTAGGGAAGAGCTGTTCTCTAGGGCTTGTAGCAATAGGACCAGGGGCAATGGTTTAAAACTAGAAAAAGGGTAGATTTAGGTTGGATATTAGGAAAAGGCTCTTCACCCTGAGGGTGGTAGATCACAGGCACAGGTTGCCCAGAGAGGTGGTGGAGGCCCCATCCCTGGAGATATTCAAGGTCAGGCTTGATGGGGCTCTGAGCAACCTGATCTGATAACAGTGTCCTTGCTCACTGCAGGGGTTAAAGGTCCCTTCCAACCCAATACAGTCTGTGATTCTATCCTATGATTCTGTAATGCCACTCTGTCAGCCTCTCCTGGCAGAGCAAACACTCCAGCCCCCACCATCTTGCTGGCCCTCTCTGGTCCCTCAGGGCTGGGACAGGCAAGATGGCAGGGCAGCAGCAGGGACCTGTGTCGAAAAGTGGGTGTGTCGAGCACTGCAAGCACCCACTGAGCCCTGCCACCACCACATAGGAGGGCTCCTTGGCTGTGAGTGAGCTCCTCCCCTCGGGTGGGTGCTAAACCCTCTGGAGAAGACCTGGAGGACAGTGAAGTTGCAGTGTGAGGTGCACTGCACTCATACCAGCTATTTTTTTTTTCCTCTGAGCAAACAGTGGTTCAGTCATAAAGGCGAATTTGCACAGCAATATTGATTGTCCACAATGTGCTCAATTCTCGTTTAGATTCCCCAGGATAAAGACACTGCAGCAGTGATGTGTTTTTCCCTCTGGAACTCAAAGGGTGCTGGAAAAGATAAACACGGGAGAAATTATGCACCAAGGTACAGACATGCCATATGTTAACTGCAGCTCTCCCCAGGGCGAGGTGCTAAGTTTTGTTTACATTTTGCCAAGACAGCAATAAATTGCTTGTTTACAGATGACAAGAAGAAATGGGAAGTCTTTAAAAGCCAGCTATGCGTGGGGATGCAAACAATGCCCAGGCAGATGCACGTCTTGGAGCAAAGCACAATTAATGCCCTCTTCCTGGATGCAGCCCCCTCCTGGTTTGGAGTTAGCCAATCCTGAGGGTCATTATGCAGAATTATAAAAATATTAAAGCTGATGAAAGTTTCCCTTCTCCAGTTTCCAGCCGAACGGTGTATTCCGCTATTGGATCCGACTGACCAGGATGTGCGTCGCAGCCCTGTCTGCGTGCACAGGACAGAAAATATGAGAGGTGTGGAGAAGGACTCGCTTTCATCAAAGTATCGGTTTCCAGGATAGTTTGGAAGCCCACAGCATTATTGTATTACACATTGCACAGAAGCGTGCCTTGTTCATTTTTTTTAGTGTTTTAGAAATAAAAGACTTTTCTTCCAAATTGCACTGGGAGGCAAATTCTTCAACAGTGTAATAGAAAATGTTAGACAATATTCCTTACTGGAGCTATTGACATTTTTGGTAGTCGTGACACTTTGATTTTTCTCAAAACATATGGATCAAGCCTGAGTGTGTTATTGGACAGGAAGACCTGATGAAAGGCCTTCCTTTATCTTTCTTTGTATTTCTTCCCCCTCTGTTTGTTCATGGCTTTCTCTCTGAATATAATCGCGGTTTTCTTATGCTGCCCAGGGAGTCGTTATTGCCTTACTAAATATTTTATAGTGCACACTGCGCCATACCTGCCAACTGGTTATTATTTGTTATATAAAAATATAAAGGGGTAGCATGTGACAAGGAGTGTGTGTTAAAATTTCAAAACTACACACAGAATAATTTTAAGCCCTTAAATTAGATGTCAGGCTGGTTTTGGTTTATGGATTTTTTTTATTTGCTTGAATAAGGTCTGTTTATAGTTTGGGGGGGGTGTTCCCCCCTCTCTTTTTGGTATGTGTTCCTCTCTATGATTCCAAGGACTTGTTTCCTCACAGTTTCGTTTCCTATTTGTTCAAAAGGGAAAAGTTCAAAGCCACTCTGGCAGCTGAGGGAAAAGCTTGCTGAATACTAACCCTCCAGTGCCTGTCTTGTCCTGACCTTGAGAAAGTAGCAGTAAACTGTTCCATTGCAAACACCACATGTGTGTTTTGTTAGACCAGGTTAGAAGAGGTCAGAGCTCACCTGAGGCTTGGACTGCAGATTTAGACTTGCTTTTCAGCAGCATAATGTATTTTTAAAAAGGGACATTCTCGCCTTTGTATGGGCCTAATATAGGCTCTGTTTAAAAACCTGTCAAAATCCCAAGCACACACTCCATAAAATATAAATAAGTACTTACTGTTTGCAGATGTTGCTTGTTTTTCATAATGTTTGTATTTGAAGTCCCGAATCCCCGCTTCCTGTTAGAGCCAGCCCTGTTGCTTTAGTCCATTTATTTCTGAAGGAACGGGAGGAACTTCAAAATGCGATTTCTCAATGAAGACACTTTCTGTCAAACCTGTCAGCAATCGCAGCACAATTACCTTTTTTCAGACTAAGGCTTGCGTTTATGGCTTTGACTGCACGCACAACCTCTCTTCCCCCCAGCTCAGCTAAAGCGGTTGCTGTTTTTTAAAAGACTCCTACTTGCCATAAATTGTGGCATTGGGTTCTTTCAAAGCAACAGAGTAACTTAGCAGACCTCTCTCCTATTTGCATGTTTTAATTCATTTGATAACGGATATGAAGGATATTGTAGGGAACAATTCTGTCTGGGGAAAAAGGATAGATCGGATTTTTTTCACGTGCAATCTATCAAGCATCTCCCTTGGTAAGGTGAGCTCTGTCAAGCCATTTCTCAAAAGAGGAGAGAAAAGACAGGGAAGAAGAATTGTTTCAGAAGCACAGCTACCAGCTCCCCTCCAAAGAACAGCAGCTTTCTCTGACCTACTGTCTGCCTGAAGAGTGGATATAGATCATTTTTAGGGGACCACTGAAATGCCACTTAATCCAAAGAGAATTTTCTCAGATTTGGATTGAGCTTCTGTTCTGCCCACATTATAAGAAGTAGCGCCTTTGATGGATAGATTATCTGAGATTGTTTAAGATATTATTTGGGTTAGTTCTCATACCAAAAAATGAAATCATCTGGAAGGAGAACTTCACAAATACTACTTGCACTGAAACCTTTTTTGTGTCAGGTCAAGTGTTTGTCGTGGGTGCTGGCACATGCAAGCTGACGAGAACAACACCACAGGTGATTCCTGGGCATCTCGCTCCCGGCTCCTCCATAACCCCGGTGCGCAAGGAGCACGGCTTCTTTGTCGTCTGCGTTTCCCTGTGAGGTGAGGAAGCTTCACCTCCCCGTGCCTGCTGTACTCGCCATCTTTTTAGATTAAGTTTCCCTTCCCTCTCTCCCTCCTCCAGCAGCATGACCTCTCTGCTAGCGGCAGGCTCTTTGGTGTGCGATGCCACCGCACTGCTGGCAAGGAGAGGGGGAGAAGAAAAGCCTCTCCTTTGTATTACAAATTCAAAGGGTCATTATTCCACTGTTCCCTATGGACGAATGTGTGAAGATTATTGTGGGAAGTTAGTATTTATTCTGAAGCCCTAATATGATCCTCTTGAACATTTTAATAATGCATCCTCTGGGGTCCGTGCTGCAAGTGTTTAAAGGGAAGCAATACGCGTTGGCTGCTGAATGGCTGCTGCTTTGCTGAAATAGGCTGAGTTATGGGCTTGCTTTTGATCAGTCCCTGTTTAAAAAAAAAAAGAGGCAAAAGTCCCTTTGCCCCCTTCCTCACCATCCTGGAGTTCTTTTATCAGTTACATCGATCTAGAAGCAAGGACAAGGCCACAGTATTATATGTCCACATTTGTTACACTGATTTACGAGTTTCTTAATTCTAAAACCCTTACCTTATCAATGGCCTCAGGAAGTCCTAAATCCCTGATATTAAACAGGGAAAGAAAACATTTAGATTCAAAATAGGTGGGTTTTGGTTTTTTTGTTGGAGACAAATACAGGATAAAGAGCACTCACTTGTAATTTGCTGCTTTCCCTGTAATTTTAAAGCTTCCCTAAGCATGCGTTGTTTCTGTAGGGTCTGATTATAAACATATGCGTGGGACAATGCGCATACATGCTCAGATCAGATCAGTGGAGTTTTCTTCATCTTTAAAGCTCAAATACCATAAATCAAGAGGAAAATACTCCAGCCAAGAGCTTTACCAATTGATACAATTTTAAAATAGGCCGCTGCTAAGGCTTGGGGGAAAGCTGACATGATGACTTTTATAATAGCAGAACGTTTAAGGTTATAGAAATAAAAGGAAGAGGATGAAATCAGTCGCGTTGATCTTAGCCTGCAGGCTCTCTCAGCTAACTCGAAGCTCCAGCAATTATTTCTGCTCTGGCTTTTCCCCCTTTTTTCCAGCAGTCTGTTTGAAATGAAGCAGAACCAGGCATGGCAAGCTTATCAGTGTCGTTAGCTGACAGGGAGTACATCACACCTGCTTTTACTTGCTAGTTTTTCAGGCACTTTATGCCACAGAAGAATGTTGATTTTGTTCTTATAATGTGTAAAGATTCATTTATTTCACCTTTTGAACTTGGCAGAGCCACTCAATTTTGATGGGAGTTGGTTTTCATCCTGGCATTTGGAAAACCCTGGCAATTACCGGACGTGGCCCAAGGCTACCTTGATGAAACGTAGAGGTGATCAAACCCAACAGACTCAGGATCTGGCCCAGTGAGGAAACCCAGCCTGCCGAACCCCTGCGGGACTCAGGAGGGCCCCAGGGGTGGCTGAGGCTCAGATGTGCGGATGTCACCTTGGTCGTGGCACAGCTGTTCTCGGAGAGCAGTGTCCCATGGATACTCACCAAAGCACCAGGCAGCGGTCGGGGTTTGCAGCCCTGCAGTACCACTGGAAGAGGCCTGGGTAGAAATGAGAGGAAGGACAATTCCAGAAAGCTTCTCTTTGTACTTGCCACCTTTGGGGGTTTTAGTCATTCCTGAGTTTTCTCATTTCTCCTTAAAGAAATCCATGAGCATTACAGTTATCGCCTGGTGCGTAATTATTTTAGCAGCTCCTGCCCATCTTGCTATGTAGTTGTCTAAGACTAGGAGAACCATAATCCATAATAAGAGGTCTAACCTGTCTTTTCCAAAACCCTGCTGTCGTCTGTGGTACAGATAAGTCGTTCTTTCCATGCCTTCCAGCCAGGCCCATCTAATCACGCCACTGAAGGAGCAAAGGAATTCATTCACCCAGAGGGTCCCATTACGAGGTATTCTGTCATCTCCATTTTAAACCTGTGAAAGCCTTATTTTGAGTACCACTGCCAAATGTGATAACAGGCGTCTTGTGCAGCTGAAGCGAGCTCAAGTATCTGGGATCTCGGCGATGTAATTGTTCTTGCACAGACCTACTTTCAGTTGCACAATGATGCTTGCAGGGTCTGAGCTCGTAGCATTGAAAGCTGTAGGATCCTCTCTGCTGACTCTTAATGAGCAGCTCAGACCTTCACTAAAGCAGGCGCTCGGGCAACAGATTTCAAATGTTTCTTGCAGCTATTGTTATTTTCTAGCCCAACAATCTACCAGTCACAGTTTTGTAGCTATCAAATACTCGCAGACCACGTCAAGTCTAAATTCCAGGTGCTCTTACAAAGCTAGAGCTGTATCAGAGCTTCAACGTATCCTCACTGACGTGTTCCTGCTAAATCTGGTCTTTGGGCATGATTCTCATAGAAGAAATTCAGGTTAAATCTAGACCATGAGCCTATAATATGAACACACCCAATCACACACTCTAACTTCTGAGAAATAAAAGCCAGTGAAAATGCCAGCTGTAGAAGCATTTCTGGTAGTTGTTAACAGAGAGAACAGTTAAATGTTAATATACATACTAATTAATTTGGTGCATCAGAGAGGGAATCTTTGGTACAATATATGCTGTTTTAATGAATCCCTGAAATAAAATCTAAATTACAAAGCAAAGCGCTCTGGTTATTCCTAAAAGTGAGGGGAACGAGCCTAGAGCTGGGCCGTGCCATCACCTGACAACCTGGTGTTGCCCATAAAGCAGCTGAGGGGGACCCTGGCTCCCTAAATCCCCTTTTCCTTCCTCCACATCCTGGATGCATAGGCTGTGACAGACCCTGGCACAAGGTATATCCTGGCACAAGGTATATTCTCCAGTGCCCTATGGGACTGGAGAGGGAGGAGGGAGAAGCTTGGAGCTGTAAGTGCCCTTTGCAGACCGTCAGGCCTGGCTGCATGGCAGGCTGTCCCTGGGCAAGGGTGGAGAGAAAAGGAAGGTTTAGACCTTTCTTTCAAGTGAGGTTCGCGGAATCACAGAAAATAGGGCTGGACCTGACCACCGAGAGGTGTTTATTGAAAAGCCTGGACTCTGGGAGAGGATGCTGACAAGGGCTGAGGGCTGTGTGGGCAGGATCTGGCCCTTTGTCTTAATTTGAAGAGTGCCTGTGACTTCTTCTAATGCTCACTTTTCAGCAATAAATATCTCGAAGAACTCTAAGACAGACACATGGCAGAAACAATTTCAGTGCTGCTTGTAGTATCGTGAAACAAACCCAGATTCTTTGCAAGCCGTTTTCTTTATCTGCTGGTCTGGGAGGATTTTCCTGTGTTTGGAAGCACATTCCTTTTTGTTCAAGTGTCATGCAAGCATTTTTAAAAAACCTGGGTGATTTAGTGTTTTATTTGGTTGATCATCAGGATTGTATATTTGAAAAATAAAAAAGACTTGTTTTAACAAGTGATTGTTCAGCAGTATTACTGAATTATTATTCAGTGGTATTACTGGATGAATTATTTCTCTGTGAGGTATTTTAACGTGATTCCTTCTGAAACAGTTAATCCAAGAATAATTGAAATTGCACCATTAAAGATGCGATTATGGATGAAATATGATGTTTGAAAATAGAAATTCTAGGGTTGCTTTTTTTCTGGAGCTTTGCCCATACTCTTTAAAGAATGCCTTGTGAAAAGGACTGGGTTAAAAAGTGCACTGTATTTACTCCTCCTTCCCCCACAATTTATAAGGGTTCAGATTTTCTAGGCTATGTGTAAGGGTTAAAGAAATTGTCGATGTGCAAGAAAGCTTCATAAGACTGCTACTATTCCACCATCAGCTGCAACTGTCCAGCGTAATGTGTTGCACACAGGCATAGAATATGCTCCTATGTGCCTTTATGGATTATGTGTTGATGAATATTTATTATATCTCACTATTGCAAGATCTTCATGTGAAAGCATCTGATTGACAATTATTTGCTGTTTATTTGTTAGCATTTTTTCTGTGGCAGGGGCTTAAAAACTGACATGCATTTTTTTATCTGTCTTTGGCTTCGGAAAGCTTCTGAAAATTGGTTGAAAATGTATAAATTAAAAAAAAATACCCAAAGCAAAGCAATCTTTGTTTGACCCTAGGTTATGTTTTGTGGTATCCTAATACCACCTCCATTATTCTCTTTGGTTTTTAGTTTATACTAATGGGCTGGTATTACACTAGGCAACTTTAATTAGGTTGCCTATTGCTTAGTAGGCAGCATTTTTGCTTTCAGGCAAGTCTGACATGCTGTACAGTAGAGACTTAATTCTTGTTTAGAGAAAAACCATAATAGGTCTCAGTTGCCAAGCACATAGTGAGCAACCACTCTTAGGAAAGAAAAAAAAATGAAAGTATTCTTTCCTAGATACAGAACACCCATAATCCCATTAATGTAAATGAGTGTTTACACGTGTGCATATCACTGGCAAAATACATTGTCAGGAGGTGCCAGAACTTTAGATGAGGTAGAAATAGTATGTAGTATATCATTTAATGAAGACCCCAAATATTCTTGTGAAGGAAGTTCCACATTACCATCAAGTCTGCATCTCTGGGTTTTTATTTTTTTAATCTCATTAGAATTATAGGAAAAGTTATCTCTGAGGCTCTATTGCTATCTTAATAATTTTTTTACCTTCAGCATTCGTTTCGTAGCTTTTTAGATTTGCCTTGCAAATGCAAGCTCAGATTTACTGCGGATTTCTTTAATGAAAGGTGAGTTTGTTAGATGACATTGTGGGTGCACATAAATTTCTGGAGATATTTTGTTGAAATGCTGCAGTCCCTAGGACACATCATACAATTCAATATCAGTGTTACTGACATATCTGTGAAAACAATCACAAAGATGAAGAAGGTGCTCCATCATATGTTCATTTCCATCAAATTAATAATACATGAAGTTCATATAGTACAAAATGTCAATTATTTATTTTTTGTATATGCAAAAAACAAGAGCAACTGTGCAGAAAGAATTCTCATCAGAAAATGAGAACATGAATCTAAAAGATCCTTGGTAATTGTTCGATATATAAAATATTTTTAATAAAAATTGCTCCTATCACAATGTTTGTTTATACCACACTCAGTTGGACATTTTGTGAAAACAGACCGAGAATAATTCTTCAGTCCTTTCAGAGTATGCATTATAAAAAATTAAGGTGTACACGACCATATTCCTAACCTTTATGTGAAAGAAATGAAGGTGGAATATATCAGTAAAACGAACCAGTGATTTTTAAGTTATAGTAAGACATTAAGACTGGGAAAACTCAGGTGAAAAGAAAAACCCTGTAATCATAATGAAGTTATTGATTTTAATTTTCTGGCTTTCTCATTGAAGAATGAAGCATCTGTACAGGATAGCCAATACAGAAAGGTGAAGGAATTGGAAATCTAGAGCAGATCCAGCAGAGGAGGTGGTTTTTTTTCTTTAAGGAAAGCTTTAAGATAAATAAATTCAATTTTTTCATATACTTGGCTGCGAACAAAAAACCAACACACAGATAGTATTAACTTTGTTGTATTCCCACAAGTGTATATGTATATGTTTGGGTATATTTCTCACTGGTATTCAAGCAGATGTATGTCCGTTAGTTTAGCCCATTAACCAGGGAAAATGAGTTATTCTGAAAGTCCAGGCTCCTTTCCCCAGCCATGAATTAAAGCAACCACACCAAAGCTCACACCTATGGAAAGCCAGGAGTTTTGGAGTCACTCAGTGACCACGCCCAAGATTCCTAATCTTGCAAGTTATTTAGTGTCCTTCTGCCAGTAAGATAATAAATAATGTCTTGCCTATAATTAGACTTCTTGTAAAGCTGGCTTTAGTGTAGAAGCCATTATTTTTTACAATAAAGTCTTCAACAAAATCATATTTTGCTTTGGTAGCTGTGTTGTCAAAACCAGAACTGGTCAAAATTGTGATGTGGAAAATGCTGACTGGAACAGTTTCTTTTGGATTGTAATAGGATTTTCTGTGGTCTGTGCAACTGAAAATAAGAAGGTTTTTACAACGCTGAAAATTTTCAGTTCTGATATACTAAAAAAAAGCTAAAAAAAACCAACTTAGAAGACATATCAAAACAAAAAGCCTGAGCTGCAATGCAGACATAGGAACATAGAACTGGAAATTCTGGGGTGTTTCCCCCTCTCCCTCCCCCCTTTTTTTTTTGCTACATCTCTGACTTAAATAGTGATTTGCTTTATCTCTGTGCTTCTGTCTTCTATCTCTACAACAGTGCTGAGAAGATTAATCCATTAATGATTGTAAAGTGCTCATATTAGTAGTGGTGGTGTAGCTATGATAGTCTTAGAATAAATGTGAGGCAAGATATTTAAGAAGATTCAGTATCTCTTATTAGTTATAGGCATTATAGTTATACTAGACATAATAATGGAGAATCAGATAAGTATTTGGGCACATGAGCCCAAGCTGGAGTGAGAAAAGAGACCCCCACTCACTAGTGGAAAATACAGGTGGGTGTAGTTCCTAGTGCTGTGCGTGGGAGGCATTGCTGCCAGTGCTGACAAGAATTTAAAACAATTTCAATTCAAAACAATTCCTCGCCAGAAAAAAAGGATGACTGCGTTCAATCAAAATGTGTGCACATTTGCATTTGTGTGAGAATCTCTGCTGTCGTGCTTAATGTTTTGAGATATATTCTAAATTGGGATACTCGTAAGTAGGAAAAGAATATCCTTAAATGAAGATGGCTTATTAAAATGAAGGAATGATGTTTAGTGACTCTGGTAAAAGGGATTAAGGCAAGTTGTCGTGTCTTATTAGTCGAGGAGCTGTAGCTATGGTCTCAAATGCTTCACTGGACTCAAGAACATCCCTGTGCTTGGTACTGCTCTGGTGCTGGAGGTGTAAGGAGCTGATCCTATAGAAAAGTGATGGCCCTTTAGGTACCTAAGAACTGAAAATAACCCTTATTATTTATAGTTTATTCTAAGCACAACCATGGGACCCAGTCCTGCAATCCGTCCTCATACAGCTCACCAGGGCTTTGTCCGATGGGTTTGCAGTTGTGGACAGGACTGCAGGCTTGGCCACTCACACATTGGTTGAACACTTGGTGGTTGTTGCCAAGTTTTTTGTGTGAAGGAGCATGGCACAGCTACTTTAGGGCTGGACATCTCAGAAAGCTGTGATTCATTCTGAAGAGAAGATCCATAAAACCATGTTAGCATTTTAGATGGTTGGAAAGCCTTCAGCTGCCAGTTCTTGTGTACAGACACCAAGCATAATACATTAGTGATGTGGAATTGCTTTTTCTTAAGTAAGCAACTCCTTGGTAGGATGCAGCAATGTGGCTCAGGACAGGTGTTGAGAAGGGCAGAGCTGGTGGGTAAGGCAGAGCCCTCTGGCTGCATCCATGCTGACTGTCCTTGGTGAAATAGCGTTTCAGTGAGATACACAACATCCCATGAGGCTTCTGTCATTGTACAGGGGGTCTCATTTCCTGTCTTATATACTTGAACTTGGCTGGGGCTGGATAACTGTGCTGTGGTTGGGAAGGACCCGGCTTAATTTCTTGTTCCAGTCATGATGGATTTTTCCACCAACACTCTTCTTGTACCAGTGTGCCACCATGCATTTCAGCGAGTCTCTTCTGATTTGTGCCGTTGAAACAAGAGAAACAAATCTATAGACTGATGCATCTGGAATAATTGTAAGAAACACCTCTTCTGCAAAGATTGTCTGGATATGTTCAGGAAGTTTGTATTCCTGGATTTTCAGATAATCCTAAATTACAATGTGTAAAATTGAGATTTCCAGTTATTTAACTTAAAAAAAAACACCAACCCCAACACAAACTATCTTCACAAGCATTGCTAGTGAGAATCAAACTGAAAATATAGTTGTCACCTCTGACAAATATTTACATGAAACTATGTGCCTGGGAAAAGTATCATTATTTTTCTCTGAATAAGTTAAAAATTCTGAATGTTACATTTCCTTTTTTTTTTTCCTTTTCTTTTCTGCTCTTTCTCCTTGATACTTGACACAAATTATCAGGGTCCATGAGCTCTGGCCATGCGGATTCAATCCAAACCACCAGCAGGTGAGCCGCAGGAGTAAGCTGCCATGGTGACCCAGCAGCCGGCTGGAAAGGACCCTCCAGCCCTGTCGGAGAGGAGCTCAGGCACTCACTGTGACGAATATATCTCCAACACAAGCACTTCTGATCATTTGCTACAGTCTCTGTCTAGGAAAATCTTTTGCACAGCAATTATTAGTAAAACTTCACACATTTTAAATCTAATATTGAAATCAAACTCCCATCCACACAAAATTGCCCAGTTTATCAGCAGGATATGGATTTCCAAAACTATCAATAGCTTTGAGTTATTAGTGGCTTAAAAATATTATAAGGAACAAAATATTATTAATTCTTTTTATATGCCTATGCTTTTCAAGTCTGTAAGGTCACATTTGCAAGCTCTTTCTTCTGCGTATTTGGACAAGCTATAATCTGGAGTCAGATCATCAGATAATTTACATTTTTTCAGCTGCAGAGGTCTAATCTGAAAATCCTTTTTCTGAAATGAAAAGCTACAATTCTCACACAATCCCGTGACTCCAGGAGTTCAACTACAAGAACAACAAACATTGTGAGACCCTTGATAAAATGATAAAATTTGCAAGGTCGGCTTCCTCTGTTCACTTACAAAGGTAAACCTGGCTCGGTGGCAAAGCTGCCCCGCCTGGTGAAGTCTTGCCAGGCAGAAAAGGACCTGGAGGTGTTGGTGACAGCTGGCTGAACATGAGCCAGCAGTGTGCCCAGGTGGCCAAGACGGCCAATGGCATCCTGGCCTGCGTCAGAAATAGTGTGGCCAGCAGGAGCAGGGAAGTGATGTTTCCCTTGTACTGGACACTTGGTGAGGCCTTGAACCCCGTGTTCAGTTTTGGGCCCTCATATTGAGGTACTAAAGCATGCCCAGAGAAGGGCAATGAAGCTGGGGAGGGGTCTAGAGCACAAGAATTATGGAGAGCGGCTGAGGGAGCTGGGATTGTTTAGTTTGGAGAAGAGGAGGCTGAACCTTATCACCCTCTACAGCTCCCTGAAAGGAGGGGATAGCAAGGTGGGGGGCAGTCTCTTCTCCCAAGTAACAAGTGATAAGATGAGAGGAAATAGCCTCAAGTTGCACCAGAGGAGGTTTAGATTAAATATGAGGAAAAATTTCTTCACTGAAAGAGTGGTCAAGCATTGGTACAGGCTGGCCAAGGAAGTGGTGGAGTCACCATCCCCGGGGGTGTTCAAAAAAACGTGTGGATGTGGCGCTTCAGAACATGGTTTAGTGGGCATGGTGGGGTTGGGTTGATGGTTGAACTTGATGATCTTAGAGGTCTTTTTTCATCTTAATGATGCTGTGAAGTTGGTGTGTGGAGGGGAAGGCAGCTGTAGTCTAGAGCATGCCTGCTGATGAAGAGGAGGGCAGCAGCAAGCTCAGGTAGTCTTATTTCTGTCCAGGATTTCCTGCAGTGAAATACATGCTCAAGTGTAACACAGATGGACTATGCATTTACAGCAAATCTATGGTACATGAGACCTATAGCATGTGTTCTGTATGGTTGATGGGTGCTTTTGCTGTACAGTTAAACTGGACTTCCTCAGGATCTGGAAGTTCAGAGTTTCTGGATGTCCGTCAGCTCGGCAGCAGTTACTGGTCTGACTGGGTTGCCAGAAATCCTGCAATCATGTCCAGAATCTTTAAATTCAACCCAGGCAAAAATTCGAGGTGCAAAAAAGAGGACAAGTGCATGGCAACGCCATTGTAGCCTGGAAAAAAATCTTCTAACACCTGGTAAATCTGTTCATACTTTTGATATATTATTAGTTTTGTGGAGGAAAAAAAAAATCCACAGTGAATTTTCAAAGATAACTTCCTATGCAGAAGAAAAACAACTTTTTAATCTGAATTGACCAATCTTTTGCATTACCTGCTCTTAAGGAACAGCATGTCAGGCCCTGGTGCATTCTCTGCTCAAAACATAGATCTAGCAGTGATTTAGGGCTTCATACTTGAGAAATCTTTCTTTCCTTCTTTCTTTCTTTCTTCCTTTCTTCCTTCCTTTCTTCCTCCCTCCCTTCCTCTCTCTCTTTCTCTCTTCCTCTCTCCCTTTCTTCCTCTCTTCCTTTCCTTTCTTCCTTTCCTTCTTTTCCTTCCTTTCCTTTCTTTCCTTTCTTTCTTGTCTTTCTTTTTTTTCCACCTGTAACTTTAAGAGGTGCTTTTCACTGCAGAATGGATGGGTCTGTCTGTAATACCACCAAATTGCCTCTAAGTGTCTCTATAGTTCATCTCCTCCTAGAAATCAGCCAAGCAGGAATAATGCGAGAGAAATGAGTCACTGAAATTTATTGGTGTCAGCTCTGGTTTTGTATTCATAACATCTTTTACTGTTATTTTTAAGGATATTGCAGATTGAAACAAGGGAGGATCAAGTGTCCCAGTTGTGTTTAAAGGAAGTAAATCTTTAAGAAATTATTGCGGAACAGATGTTAAATAAATGATTTTGAGTTAAGATCTGTGACAGAGCGTGTGCCTAGGGAGACTTTTTAATAGCAAAAATGTTGCTGTGACTTAGACCTATGGCTGATAAAGGGAAATTTGACTTTTTTTATTGTTATAACTACATAATGCAGTAATATAATGCAAAAGTAGAATAATGGTTTGTGGAGTCTCCATCATGAATATGATTTTAAGCCAGTGATCACTTACTGTAAGAAAGCATCCTAATATCTGTCAGGAAAGGAGGTACATAAAGGTTTTCAGGTTGGAATTTCCGTGGCTTTTGGTTATATGTAGCACTGAGATGGGTGTTCTGGTAAGGGTGGGTAGAACTGGGAATTGTCTGTACCTTTATTGGAGTGGAAATCAGGCTTTGAGGACAAGTGTTCTATTTGCTATCTGGCTGTTGAGGAGACTTTAATACGCATGATATCTATAAAAATAAAAAAAAAATATTGCATGCATGTGTAAATTTTAGGAGTGACCTGCACATATGATTACACAGAATAACATATAATTGATGTAAATTGCCTAATCAATAACCAGACTTGTTTTTACAGGGCAAAGAAACCAAACACATGAAGCAGGCAAGGCACGCTGGGCTTTGTCTCAGAGTTCTACTGGTCCTTGTTAGTTGTACTCCGTAATGTGTATATCCACATACAGGTAAGGGTTCACAGCTGTGGAACTGAAGTCTTACTTCTTTTCCAGTCTTATATAAATAAGTTTATCAGGAAGACATTTCATGACCCTCCTGCTTCAGGGCAGTTCAGTACAAGGGCAACACTTTCGTTCTGTGCCTTACACATACCTTACACCTTACAACTGAGCCAGCCATTCATGGGCATAGCAGCAAATCTTTTGTTTGTAGAGGCAACTGAAATATTAACAAAATGGAATTTCCTTTTACTGAAATGTTTTGTTGCTGCTGTATTACATATTGACTCACTTCTTTGTCATAAGTTGTATGCAAAGATCACTATGGTGAAAAATGAAAGCTGAATTTGTGCTCCTTGGTCTGATGTTTACAGTAGAAATATTTCCCAACCTCAAAAGCGAAGCCTCTTATGAACACAAAGAACAGTTAATGCATTCATTCAAACCTGAAGATGGTAAATACTTTTGTTGTTAAAGCTAAAAGAATAGTCTGGTGGCTTAAAGGGAAATACAAATTCAAAATAGTGTACCTTTTGCATGGTAGTAACATTGGCTACAGTATATACAAAAAAGAGAGTGGGAAAGATGTAGTTTGTTTCACTCTTATAATGAAGGTTCAGGACTTTCAGATTCTATGAAAGGATAGCAAATAATTTCAAAATAAAAACCTACACACTCATTCCTCCCAAGAAGACTTTGTGCCCTTCAATGAGGGAAGTCATTTGGCCTGTAGTATGTAAAAAGATACCTTGTTCTGCTCTCTTTGAAAGGGCAGCTGTGTTCATTACTTGAGACAGGGATGTGTCCCTTCCATTGATAATAAATATTATGCATTGATAAAAAATATTATGAGGTTAGACCGGTACTAACAGTTTTACATACTGGTCGTAATAAGAACAACAATATAGCGGAATAAAATGGGAATTTTAGAGTCTTAGACCTTAGGAAATTATTTCAGTTTGCCTCTATCCTGCACCCAGCACATCCCAGCATGTACAAGAACCTTGTGGTGTTCTCAGTGATGTCCAAGTTCTGCCTGTGGAGACCAAAACACAAGATTTTCTTGTATTAGAGCTGTCTCCCATCACACTGGGCAACTCTTTACCAGATCTCTCTTCTTGGGGAAGTCTCCAAAGGCAGTAGGCACAGTCGGCGTATCCTCCTTCTTCTGATGTCCCATAGAGGCTGCTGCAGTTCATTGGTGCTGGGGGATGGGATTTATTACAGAGAGAAACTTCCGCACAGGTCCATTGGAAGTGACATAGGACACCACAGCAAAAGGTAGTGTTGTAATATTGTGTGCATTTGAGCTTTTCCAAACGTGTTTGTGTGCATTGAAACAATAGCCCACACGCATCCTCGGCCTGGTGGAGCCCTGAAGTTTGCAGATGCCCGGTCTCTGACTCAGGTCACTGGGAAAGGAGTGTGCGGGTGCTCTTAGGTTGTGTAATGTACGTATGAAACATCGCGACTCAGGCATGGGCTGGAAAAGGAGAAAAGTGAATTAAGAGTATCTGCCAGATAACTGCGTGTACGTGCCTATTTGGAAAGGCTTCCTCATGTTTTCAGAAGGCACCAGCTGCTGATCAACCCTGCTTAAAATCTGTGCTAAGCATTTTAGTGACAGATTTGTAGAAGTCCTGAGCACTAAGCTCTCCCACTGGAGTTGAAAATCATTCTCCGATTTATTCTTTTGTGGGAAATCTTCGTGTGTGCAGACACTGTAAGTTCACAAGCAGTATTTGTGAGACCTAAGCGTCAGGTTAGATGTGAGGCTCCTTGAGATGTACGCATGACCCAATGGCCCTGTCCTGCATGGTGCAGAGGGCATTAACATCCTACTTGGAATGGCTCTGGAAAGCAATGGGAAATGTAATGGATAAGGGGCTTGGCACTTCAAAACAGGAGGCCTAATTGTGCACACAATGGCAGACATCCAAAGATTAAGCAAACGTGTCAGAGATAAAATTTGCAAGACGCAAACTGTAGAATTGGAGAAAGAATTTCCAAGAGCACTTACTTATTCTACAAAGTAAAAAAAAATAAAGACAGACATTCAGACACAGACTAATATATTTGTGCCATAATAATATAATTTATATTCTCTACATCGTGATGCAATCCATCTTTTTCTAGAAATGCAAAAAATACATACAAAATAAATCTGTAGAAACAATTAATTACTTGCCAAATTTCAGGTTTGAAACACAAATCATTTGATTACAAAGAGAGCACTTGAAGTCACTGATGTGTATTATTTGCTTCGCCTTTGCATAATTTAAGAACCCAATTGACATTTCTTAAACTGGTATCTTATGGAATTCCCTCCACGGGCAAGCATTTTCTTTCCAGATTTTCCCCTAGTACTAGTTTTTCTATGGCCGAGTCCTAAGCTCTTGACACCAGTTTAACAAAAGCAGTACAAATCTGTTACAATAAGAATCCCCTTCCCTTGAATTTTTCCCTTTCATCATATTGGAAGCAGAGTCAGAAAACACCAGCCTCTCCATGTGGAACTTTAAAGAGGCAAAGATGGAGCCAGGGCAGCAGAGATGCTCTGGGGGCCGAGGCACCAGGCAGTCTTGGGACAAGCATGTGCCATAGACGTCTCCAAAAGGCACTCGAAGCCTATAAATTTCTTCCCTCAGAGTGAAATGTGTGAATCTTTGTAGCAATATTGCAACTGTCATTGGGGTATTCTAATTTATTTGAGCCTTGAAGACTTAGTTGTGGAGTAAGGCCTCTGTCTGAACACAGAGGAAGGGAAGTTCCTAAAGCTGAGCCTGAGGAATGAGTGAGATGCTGTTTGCAAGATTACACACAGCTGGCTCTGCTTCTGCCTTTTTTGGGTTGTTTAATGCTTGCTTGACCTCTTAGCTGAAATTGGTATGCAAGGAAAGATGAGTCAAAGTCAGCAATTAAAGTGACTTCGTCTAACTTGCTCAGACAGTTGAAGTAGCAGTGTTTGATTTTGCTTAGGAAATCATTAGCACCTTAACAGAAGGCAGGAAACTTTGATCAAGATGTAATAGACGTGGATCAATATAATGTGTAAAGATTTTATTTGGCTGTGGTATTGACACCTGGTAAAAGAACTGGTTCATGGCCAGCTCCCTCAGAAAGTTTGCATAATTGTTCAATACTGGCCTAGTGTTTTACATGGGAAATAACACAAGCAGCATTCAGGTTTTATTTTGTATTACTTCTTCCCCCGCAACCCGTAAAGCCCGTTTATCTATATTTCGAGGGGTTATTTATGAATAGGTATGTAACGAGGTCCAGTCATGGGGATATCCCAGCAGGCATCTGGCTTAGGGAGATGAAAGCAGCTGAGGTGTGAAATTCAGGGGACAGAGCTGGGCAAAGGCAAGCAACTGTAGCTGAGAGGGGTTGGGAGGTTCAGGAGCCTCCCACACACTCGTCTTACTAAAGGTCGCTGTCTGTTGTAACTCCTGGCGCAACGGTGTATATTTCTTAGTTGTATTTTTTCAGGATTATCCTGTGTAGTTTAGATACTTTTTATTTTCTGAAGTCAGTGGCTTTGACAGAGCAGATGAGGGAGCAGGCAGAGGGATCAGTGGAGGTGGGCAGCGCGGGGAGGCACCCATCACCACCTAACCTGGCTCAGCTGCAGCCAGGGACCAGACTAAAAAACCTTTTTTCTAATTGAGCTTAGTTCAGTTGCTTTGCAGTGCCGTAGCAAACAAAATTCACATCCTACCTCAATCCAGAATTAATTCCTTAGTTATTTTTCACAAGTTATTTTCAGGTTTGAACACCAGATCGTGGATTGATTTGCCTGTCTAAAGGATGCTTATTGTCAGACGGACACAGGCCATCCCCAATGGAAACATGTAGCTCGTTTCATCAATCCCAGAAGGAAAGCTTTGGGTGTGTTATAATTAGGATAAAAGCACTGGAGCTGTCAGGGCCCTGAGGCCACTCAGAGGTCTTGGTGGCCCTGACCAGCCCAATGTGGGTGTCCCCAGCCCAGGTGCTCTGGTTCAGCCCAGCCCTTGTCTTTAAGCCCTGGGTGATCAATCTTGCTGCGGGAGTGTTGGGCTTCAGCTTAGTTGTGCTCCTGCCTGGCCACGGACCACTGATGCAGAACCCAACCTTGCAACTGATTTCCTGGCCTGACCTCGGCTCCACTTTCTCACCTTATACGGTGGGATGGGCCCTGCCCTGCCAACTGTGTGATTCCTGTCCCTCAGGGAGGCATGCTCCACAAGAGGCACGATGAGATGGCCCCTTCAGAAGAAGGCCTGGATAACAGGCAGCTGTATCACATGAGGATGCTGCTGGAGAAGGGGCTTCCTCTTTGAGACGATCTGTAAGTAGCCTTGGAGGAATAAGCAGTATTTTTCTTTGTTTCAGGCTGGAGTGTGTGTGTGTTGATTTGGTTTGGGGTGCAGAGGGTGGCCTGGATGAGTGTCTAACCAGTGGGTCTGCATTGGATGGTGGTGAGCCCAGCCACCTCTCTGTACCTAGACATGCGTTTTTATCTCTGCTTTGCTTTTGCTCTTCTGATGAAGCAGCTAATACAAGTATTTTCGCAAATAGAGTCTTTCTGCTGTCTCTAGCATGGTCTTCATCACAAGAATATTGTAGGCTGTGTTCATAACTTCATTGTCCTTTGCTGACTTTAGCTTTTCTGTTGCGTGAGGCTGTGAGCAGTTTTGAAAAGTCCTACAGCGCTGTGTTATTCCTCAAATTGTTGTCTGGAGACTGTATTTATGTGGTACCTCCATACCAAAATGCTGAAAGTATTAGTTCATCTTGACGGTAATAAAGAGAATTTTCTTTTTTTAAATGCACTTTAGAATTCTTTAGGATGTTTGAGGTGGGACAGGGGACTCTTGAATACCTCTCATTTTGTCCTGTACTCCTGTAACCTGTTCTCTTTTGTCAGGACCCCGTTAATGTAGTTCCCCAAGCACACTGGATCTGTTATGGCATTTCCTTTGGAAGACAGGTGTTTGCAAATCTTTATTTAACTTAAAGATATGGTCACATAAGAGTGTTTAGTGTTCTCAAGGGAAAGAAAGCTTAAAAGAAGCGTAGATTTAGGTGAATAAGTCCGTTGACATGAATAACTACCGTATTTAATAGAAGAGAAACTGAAACTTCCCTTCCTGGGTTTAGCCCATTCCCATTATGTGAAGATAATACTATTTACTCAAGTGGACATTGCGGTGATTACTTAGCACTTACAGCGGACTTTTAGGATGAAGATTCCAGTTCTGTCAACTTCTGTGAGTTTTTCTATCTCTTATGATAACCGATGCTTTTCTTGGACCTCAGCTTGAAGATTTCATATAAAATACACACACAAAAATGTGTAGCCTACCCAGTTGTGGAGAACAATGTGAAATTTGTGTAATTAAGTTAGCATCAAAGAAAAAGGAACAAAATCCAGAATGCATTTATTTTTTCAGAAAGTTTGTGATTTTTATGGCAATGATTAAAGGGAGGATAGTGGTGCTGCAATCAACAGAACCCAGATACTGCAAGGAGTATTGCTTAATATAGAGAATCCATATGCTTAAAGACTAGCTAGTACCTAGTCTAAAAGCATGCTCAAAGAAGCAGAAAAGCTCAATAATTCAGTAAGCCTGACACCTCAAAGAGACTAGGAGTAGGCTGGATCCCTCTTCTCTAGGAACTAAAGGAGGGCTTACATGCATATATACGGCATCTTTTCAAAGCTATGGTATGAGCAGCCTGACCCCTCAAGAGAGGATAAGGATCCATCCACACCTCCTACAGGTAACGTGCCCTCCTCCTGCTGCCAAAACCAGGGAGGTTTGCAAAGACACAGGAAAAAAAGCCTTGAGTTTCCCCAAATCCAGTGTTCTAATAATGAGAGTTAACTATGGCTTGGAGTGAGAATAGTCCCCTTGCTTCCAAATCTGTGCATACTGCATTTTCAAACCAGGTAAGTGTCCTGATCTTGCTGGCATAGAATCATAGAATCAATTTTCTATTCAGGAAAGATGCATTTCTGAGAAGGCTGCAGCACTCAAGTTGATGGGAACAAGGTTGATAAGACACTTTGTTTTAGTTTTTGTCCAGCACTGGACTGCAGGTTGCCACAGTGATCAAGGTCTTTAGCAGTTTTAAGTTAGCCAGGTGCAGAAGATGTGAGGACCAAAAGCCAGGGCAGCTGACCCAAGCTGGCCAACAGAAGTGTGCCATCCTGTGAACATCAAGCTCACTATAGAGTGGGGAGTTTGCTGGGGACAGCCCTCTTTCCTCAGTGGTTTTCATCCCTGAAGGGTCTCACTTGTTATTCCACTCCCCCATTCATTGTGACCATTGTTGCCTTGCTGGAGCTGCGGTGCTTGCAGTGTTTGTCATGTGGCATTCGCTGCCAGGAATTCATGGCTCGTGACCACTTCATGGACTGAGTATAACTTTGTGTCTTTTATATTAATATTAATATTTATATTTATTATTATTATTTTATTAAATCTGT
>NW_010208282.1:0-1282 GCF_000695765.1 Mesitornis unicolor
TAACATCTATTCCAGTAAATAACCTAAAGCCGTGGAGACAAAAGCCTCGCACACAGCAGTACTGAATCCCACATTGCTCCTTGGAGAGTGGAGAGCTCACGGCCGCTCACACCAGTTTTGGCTTCTTCTACCCAGATATTGGTGATACCGAATGAGCTATAACCTCAGAGTTCTGCTGTCTAGATGGAAGTGGAAAAGCCAGCAGCTTTAAGAAAACAAACAAACAAACAAATTTCTTTCAAAGAAAATAAGTCGATATACAAACTCTTTCTGTGCTGGCATTTTCCCTCACAAACAGGTGATGGAGCAAAGAAGACAACTTGAAAGTGAGTGCTTACTGTCTTCCTCTGAAGAAGTCCTAAGTGGTTTTATAAAATTTGTATTCAGCCAAAATAAAGATGTTTTCGGTTCTCAAAGAATATCTGCTCAGTACATTTCAGTTGTTTTCTTTTCACCAGTTGAACAAAAGAAGCAAAGACAGGGAACAAAAATCTGTTTAATTAAAGATAAAATCATTATTGCTGAGAAATCTGAAATCAAAACAATTTGGCTGGTGAGCAAGACACACAAAAAAGAAATAAAATGCCACTTAGTTATAGGTCATGCAAATGCATCTCTCATTAGCAACCCCCTAAAAAAAGCTTAATAGTTATTTCATCACTTTAAAGATGTCCCCAGCTCCTCAACAAACATCATTTGCTGTTACAGTCATAGACCTCGGCGTGATTTGAGCTTGTCAGAATTTCTCCAAAATCTACTGTGGATTTCTTGCAAGTAAAGCCAGGCACTTTTGCAGCAGTCCAAAAAGAAAAAAGATAAGCAACTGAGTATCAGTGTTTGATGGACTGTTATTAACTTTATTCCCTGAGTTCCTTTCGCAGCATATATCACATGGAAGTGGCAAGAGTTTCCTCGGTGTGCCACAGGAAGCGACGCATTTTAGACAGTACAACAGATAAAGCATTTCAAGACTTTAATACCTCACACAAGCATATGGCTTATTATTTTATTTTTCACCTAAAAACCCGGCAACAGGATATATTCATTGCGGTGCCAGCTGCAGTTATTGATATTCATTGTATTTTTCAATGTATTAAAGTGACGGAAGAGAAAGCGAGCTTTGGGAAAGAAAGGAGGAATAAAACACACTTTAAAAAGAGAGAGCGGCCACTCTGAAGTTTCCTGGGTTTTTTAGCCTTTTATTATTCTGCTAATTTACATTAATATCAAGAAGAGGAAATTCCTCACCAAGAAGCACTGTGCCCTTGTGGCCAAGAAGGCC
>NW_010208283.1:0-18675 GCF_000695765.1 Mesitornis unicolor
TCGGTGGCGCTTGCCTTGGCCTGAAGAGCGCTTGGCCGGGTTTTGGGGCTCCCTGCCAGGCCCTGCTCCAGAAGGGCTGTCACGGTGGAGCGCTGAGGCGGATGACACTGGGCCACGCTCGGAGGCCTTCTCTTTTCTTCATCTTGAGCTCCGCCGTGAAGGTTCTGTCGTGGCAATCGGCGGGGGAAGCTCCTGTGCGAGACCTCAGCGCCCTGTCAAGCAGGTGCCCCCCCGCGCCCCAGTCTCAGCAGAGACCAAGGGCTTACCCCTGCTTCAAGGAGTTGAGGGTGTGGGAGTTGCACGCTTCTGTTTTTCCTCCAGTTCTTGCACCAAAGCCTTTGGTTGTTGTGTAGTTTGTTCTTGTGCTTCTGTGCTTTCCCTTCTTTCCATAATCTGGTTTTTACTAGAGGGGACTTCTTCAGGGCAGAAACTGGCAGTTCTTGAATGTCTGGAGTCCTTGCTCTGCTGTGCAAAGCATTAGTAGGAAAGAAAGGGCTATTAAGGAGCTAGTTCTCTTTGTGAGAGGAAAGTGTATTTGTCAGTGTCCTGAGAAGCAGTACTGATGAGGGAAAGATTAAATTTTTTGCTTTGTACTTGAAAGTCTTTCTTGAGTATGCTATGTCATGTGGCTGAGAGGGACAGTGGTGTCTCTATAAGTCTGGAAAAAACTCAAGAAGGTCTAGGTGTATACAGTATGTATCATGGAGCTCTCAAATTCGGAGAGTCAATGGCAGCGTGCTCTAAACTAAGAGGATACAAGACTAAAGGCTTATTCAGCAGCTAGAGCTGTTATTTTCCGTGAGAGGGGCTATACTGTGGCTCAGGCTGATGATCTTTGACTAGTGGAAACCCAGAGGCTTGCTAAGTATCATGGAGCTCATGAGCCATTAGAAGTAAGGCATACAAATTCTGTTGCCTGCTCCTTAAGGAGAGACATGGAAACAGCACTATGAGAAGTGTTATTAGAGATTTCTTCCCTGGATTTGTTTCTTTAAAAATTCTGTCTCAAATATGAGTCACTGGTCATGCAGCTTCTTTAAAAGAAAAAATCAGAAGACAGCACTGTTGTCTGGAAATCGAGCATTATCAGTCTTGCGTGGTTAGAAGTGTCTTCATAAAAAAGTGGATAAATGAAAATGAAGTTAAGGACAATTTAAAGTCTGAAAGAAAAGGAAAAGTGCAGTTCTAACTTTTCCTTTTGGAAAATGAATAATTATTAAAAGGAGCTTAATGTAGGTATATTTCAAATTGTTGGAGAAAGACATGCATTTGTCGGTGCTGGAAATCTTACTGTAGTTGTAATGAAATGGAGGCATCTGGTCTGTGTTATACAACCAGTAACTTGAAGTTCCTGTTTGACCTTAAGATCTGTCAAGTTAAACATCAGATTAGTTAAGGTTTGAAGACTAATACATTTTTTTAACAGAAATATTTCTTTATTATTCTGTCAATGGCAAAAATTAGTAGATCATTTTTGACCTAAAAAGGTGATGTGGAAGTTCTGAGCACTGGTTCTTCCAGTAAACTTAATTTTAAAAAGATATTAGTGAGACTTTGCTGAGCAATTGTTACTTATGCCATAATACAAAAACAATGCCTTTGAATAAGAGAACTTAAAAGTTTCAGAAGCCACAAATAGATGTGAAAGGTATGGTCAACTGAATCTGTGAAGACCTTTTACTGAGGATCTCTGCTAGTTTTCTGACACCTGTGCAGATTAACTTCTGCATTGTTAACATCATTTCAGTTCTCATGAAGACATCTTTAACTGCCCAAGGCAAATGTCTCAAGTAATGCTACTTTCTACGCTTTCTGTCTCTTGATTTGTAGCTTAAATGATATTAGAAGGAATAGTTATAGGTGGTTGCTGGTGTCTATGACGCTCTGTTGGAGCAGCCATAAAACTTAGTAGTCTAATGGATTTATCCACTGCGAGGCATCGGATTGACAGCAGGCCCATTTTTTGTCAGCTATGAGAGCAGCATACAATTTTCTGGAAAACTGCAAACGGCTGAGATGCCTCCTTTCAGATGGTATGATATCTGCCACCTTTCAAAAGGTAAAAGGGTAATGCCAAAAGCAAAATGCCAAAAATTTTGGATATGGAATTAAAATAATTTGTAGGTTTTTTAAAATTGATTATCAGAAAAACTTTAAAGCTAAGCATTGTTTGAGGGAATGGAAGAGGGTAGGAATAGCAAATTCACAGTCTGAGAAGGAAGTTAATAAAGTGCCTATTGCATGAACATTTTGTTTTTCGTAGGTGGCGTGAAACGTCCTGTTCGTAAGCGTATACATAAGGAATGCTCTTGGCGCACCTTGACAAGTTACTTTGGCTTAAACATCGATTGCCTCTTGTAAAAACCTGTAAGTAAAATAAATGTAATTTGATCTGAGGTTGCTTTGATGACTTGCTTTCTGATCACAGCTAGCATGGTCTGCATCTGAAAAGAAAGTGACCATCAGTTACCTTATTTTGTAAAATGGGCAAATCTTCAATTACATTAGCAGACACTGTAACAGTAGTTGAAAAAGACTCTCAAAGCTGAATTGATTATTGTGTTTTACAGAAATGGCAGCTCAGAAGAGGAAGTCTATGTTAGTAGAGCCTTCTGCTAAACGTCCAAAGCTGGACAAGAGCAGCAAACCGTCATCAGCGAAGAAGGAAAAAGAGGTGTCAGATACAAAACATGTCTCAAATAAATCAAAGCCTAATCAGTGTGCAGTGCAGGAGAAAACTGTACTCAAAACCTCTGTCAAATCAAACAGGTCAGTGACAAAAAAATAAGCAATTGTTCTAGGTTATCTTCTTTGACTAAATTAATGCAGAAACAGTCCAAGCAGAATGTATTTGAGTTAAAGATACAGCTAAATAGTGAAATAGTACTAGTGGGAAGATCACGCTGGAATCATTAAGTATGATATCTGCTACATGATCTTTCTCTGGAACCATGTTAGCATCTTGAAATCCAGAAAGACTTCCTCCAAAAAAAATTCTGAAGCAAAAATAATTTTCATGCTCTATAAACTAATTTTTTTTTGAAAGCCACAAGTGTCAACAATTAAAACCTGCTAGAGATGTTAAAAAGCATTAATCTGAGGTTCACAGTTCAGTCTTGCCATGCATAAAAAACAGTAAATACTGCACTTTACGAATAACCAGATGAAAGTGAAGTCTTTTAGAAATGATTCCAGAGAAAATCCTTGTAAAAGTATTGAGGGTGTAAGATACAGTGTTATAAGAAAGAAAATTTAAAAAAAAGAGGCAGGAGTTAGTAGGAATGAGAAGAGTCTTATAACAAATTCTACTTTCTGGATGCTAAAAAAAATGATTTTAATATTTCAGTGACAACACCAATGAACCTGAACTAGGAATGCGCATGGCTACAAGATCATCAGTTCTCAACTCGAGTAATAAAACAATACCTGAGAAAAAGGTCCAGCAGCAGCCTAAGTCTACAAAAAATAAGGAGCTATGCCAGAAAAAAACCCTGCAAGAAATTCCCAAGTCAAAATGCATAATTGCGTCAAATGAGCCAGTAATGAGGAGATCACAGAGACTGCAGCAGTTAATGCACGTACATGTACCAGCAAGATCCCTGCGCAACAGAGAAGTTAAAGAAGAAAAAGCTTTGGAAGTTAAACAGAGCAGCCAGGCAAAAAGACCTGCTCACAGTGTTGTGGCAAAAGTACTTAAATCTACTGGAGAGAAAACGGAGCAGAAAAACACAAAAATAAAGCCAAACAGTACAAATGAGGATAAAGAAATACATGTAGAAGTCACCAGCTCTCTGAAAGAGAAGAAATGTGATGCAGACACTAAAAATGATAATTCCAACGGCTCTCAACACGACTCTCAAGGGTCATTGTTATGTCCTAACGAGAATCTTGAAGAAGTTAAAGACCACCAAACGGGCCCTGTATCTCCTATTCCTAGCAATACAAAGAAAGTGCAATCAGATTCTCCTAAGCCAAATTCTAAGACAGCAACTAAGGAAAAGCAACAAGTGCATCAAAATGTTAAAACCAGTACAAAACCAAAAAAGATTTCACAGCCATCTGCAAGTGAAACAAATGTGGCTGATCAACCAGAGAATGATGCAAAATCCAAAAGGGTAAGCATCCTTGAACTTTGTGAAGAGATCGCAGGTGAGATCGAGTCAGATACAGTAGAGGTGAAAAAAGATTCCCCTAATGCTGAGTGTAGAAAAGAAGAAGAAAAGCACGTGGACGTACAGCTTCAAGAAAGTGAAGTGCTTACTCAGAAAGAACCTGGTCAAAGTACTCAATGCAAACGTTTTTTCCCTAGCAAAAAAGGTATGCCTGTTAAATGCACTCTGAATGGTAGAAGTAACTCCTCAAACAAAAACTCTAAATGGACCAAAATTAAATTACTGAAAGCTAGTAACATGAAGCAAAGTAACTTAAATTCTGCAAATGCCCCTAAGCTTTCTTTGTTAAAAGATTACCCTGAAGTTTCAGAGGCAACTCAAATAGCTACAGAAGCAGAGCTTTCGAAGGCACAAGGCAAGCTGTCAATAACAAGACTCTCTGAGAATGAAAGTGCAACTTGTGTGCAGGAGAAATCGGATCCTTCATCTGAAAGAACTGAAGCTAAAGAAGTGACATTAGAAATAAAACAACCCACAAAGAGAGGTGCAGAAAATGGTTTGTTGCGTAATTTGACAAAACATTTCTGTGAGCCAAGATCAGATGAGGTAAGTCATTTTAATTATGGGTATAGTGGGAGGGTGTTCTAGATCTGTTCTGTTTTGTGAGAGTGCCATGCTCAGATAGTTTGTTTTAACAATGACTTTATTTTCCAGTAACTTAAAATATTCAGATATATTAAAGATCCCTTACTGGTGTGTTGTCATAGATGGGATGATTGTAAGCTGGAAAATTAATTTGTTCCACCCTCCTAAGTTCTACAGTTAACTTAATGTTGATCAGTAAAATTTCCTGCAGGAGCTGGAGGTTGTACAGATTCATATGAACACTTTTTGATGACATAAACTTGCATAGCTCTTCTGTTCTGAAAAGGTGTACTAAGACAAATGAGAGGGGGGAAAAAAGTGTTCTCTATCTGAATGAGCTTCTATTAAAATTTAAGCTTTTAAAGACAAAGATATTCTATAGGAAATATTTTACAAGCTTATATATAAAATAAAAAAGCTTTTTAGCAAAATTAATACCAAAAGTTTCAATATGGACTAGCTAATCAGTTGCATTTCGTTTGCTCAAAATAATGTAGGAATCAGAAAACTAATACCGTATTCAATATATTAATACGTGGTTTTGCTAATATGTTAGAGGCATTAAATAGTTTGGATTTTTTATTTAATGTTTTCTGTTTTGTTCAGAACTTTAGATTACATTTGGAATCAAATCCAGAAAGTTCTCCAGTAAATTATGTTACAGCTCCTAAACCACCAAAACAATTAAAAAAAGAGCCTGGAGAAAGTGAACCGCAAGGTAACTGTTTACTACTAATTTTTCCTCTTCTTCTGACCAGTTATATGTGAAGCATAAGTCTTTCTTTCAGAGGAGTATTTAATGAAATAAGATACAGTCTATGCAGAATGAAACTTCTGGGATTGGAACTGTTCACCAGGGTTTCTGTATTTCTTTGTGTGTGTCCTGGTTTACTGGGACAGAATTTTACAGTAAGTTTTCTGTTGAGGAAAACTGTGATTTTGTAAGGACTACAACACTCTATTTCATGGGAACAAAGTGATAAGACTTTGTTACAGGTTTCAGCTAAAGCTGGTATGTGATGCTCAAGGTCTTCAGCAGACTTGAGATAGACAGGTGCAGAGGCTGAGGGAAGCGGAAACCCAGGGGAGTTGACCCCAAACTGACCCCAGGCCGACCATTTAGTACTGTCCCATACCATAAACTTCACATTCACGATAAACTGGGGAGTTTTCTGGGAACGACCCTCCTTCTTCCTCCCTCCTCTTCCTCTCTCTTTCATGACTGACGTCTCATGAGAGACTTGTTTACTGTCTTACCCCTGAGATGTACTCCTCCACAATATTGGCTGATTATAACTCTGTGTACTTTATAACTGTTATTAATATTAGTTTTTGTTATTACTTTAAGTGTATTTCTGTTTCAACCCACATATCTCCTGTCCTTTTCCGGTCTTCCTTCCCTGGGTAGGGAGGAGGCATCGGGTGATAGAGCAGCTGTATAAACCATGACAGCGTTTCACACGCATGGCCACTTTACTAGCAGTGAATGTCCTCTTATCTCTGGGATGTGTAAGGGGAAAGAGAGGTGTCTGTTTTTCTACCCAGCTCTGCTTTTAGTGCATCTTTGTGCTTTATGCATTAATATTTTAATGCTTAAATATGCTCCATTTGAGTAAAATTGAAGTGACAGTTTTACAAACAAACAAACAAACAAACAGAAAAAACCCAACCAAATCCTTTCCTTTTCCATGTAATAAAGAGTTACAGAACACACCTCAGATGGAAGACTACTATAAATTTATGATTCTGGTTCTATACATAGAGCTAGTTATATGGGTGTCTGTATAAACAGATTTAAACTCCTCTGTAGTTTCTCTACTGGCCTCATTTAGTTGCTGGCAAACTGCTCTACAGAACTGCTGTGGAAATGTTGAGGAAAATTGCATATTTTTTTGAGTATATGTGTAGAAACATCTGATTACTGCCTCAAGGTTGCATCTTTTTTTATTGGCCATGAACAAATTGCAACATTGCCTTGAATATGTTTTTGCAAATCACTGTTTGTGTTGCTCAAATTTCCTTTGCAACTAAAAACTTTCTAATGAAGTTACAATCTCTGATTAATTGTAGGTTTGGCTCCCAGGCAGTTGACGCAGGCTTCACTTACAAATGAAACTTCTGAAACTGAGAACAGGTATATTATTCTATGCATTATGAAATTACAGTAGCCTTCCATAGTGTTATGAGAGGTTTTATTATAAGACTAACTGTTCTATTGTATCCTAGCCTCCCAGTTTCAAATAAGTGACTTGTCCTTTATAAAAATAGACTTTCATTTTACCCAGTTATTAATGGATGTTTTTATTTTGTTAAGAAAATTATTAAGCAGGATACTTGTAACTGCATATTTATTTTAAAATAGTAGATTTTGGCAGACTTGGGAAAACATTTCTAACGGTCTCTTCCTCAAATTAGATGATAACCAGAGAGTATGGGGATGGTTTACCATGTGATTTTCACTTGATGAATTATTTCACTTACTTCTGGAAGAGTTTTCTAATTCTTAAATTATGGGACTCTTGTATATATGAAATCTTTATAGGTGAGGAAGAGAGTATTTAATTTGGGGTTGTTTTGTGATTGCTGTGAAATGAAGATGTCGGCTGCCATATAAAAAAGAGTTGCTCTTACTACTAACAGTTCAAATTTACATTTGTCTGTTGACTGTTGTAGTGTTTGAACAATTCTGACATAGTCTCTGGTTTTAGCCAATTACAAGCTAAAGACAATAATTTCTTCGTACCTGATACTCTGAAGAGCAGCATAGTTGGCACAGTGGTTAGTGTATTGATGCTATTTACTATGTTCATAGTGGGAACAAGAAGAAATGATGCAGTTTGTTTTCAGTACATTTGTTAGGCCATATTATCAGTTCTGACTAACCTGCGCTTTTGTACATGTTAAACTCTGCTACTATGGAATTTCACAGAAGATGGGTGATAAGGTGGATGTAAACCTAAATAAATGAATAGTTTTCGATTTTTCAATAAATATTACAGTAACTTTGATTTTTCATATTTTTATTCTCATGTACCAAACAGCTTTATGGTATCTAATCAAATTTAATAACTTTATTACCTGAACAAGCACATATTGCTTTAGTATTATTTGAATATATATTTTTCTTGTTAGAGCTTTCTTACCTTGCTTTGCATATGCTACCCAAGATTTCAGCCATCATTCTTTCTGTGGTACTCTTGCCATAACATAGAGTAAGGTGCATAGCTACAGAGCTGCTCTCTTTAGGGCTTTGTAAAAAATTATTGCAGTGGGAAAAGGCAAACCCTGAAGCAGCTACTTAATGCAAATTTTGGGGCTCATGACAGGAATAAAAAAAAATTAAAAATGCTGTTTTAAAAATATTTGGCAAGAGTTCTTATTTTTGAAAAAGCTCACTGAATTAACCTGCTACATGTACTACAGCAGCTGCTACAATTAAGTGTTTGGCCCTATATCCTTAGTTTGCTCAGAAGCATTAAAAATGTAAATACCTAGTTGAAGTACGAATATTTTTGGGTGTGTTTTGCTTTGGGTAAAACTTGTGGAGATCATCAAACCTGGAACTAATATTATTTTTCCCTTGAATATAGTAGCATGTTCATAGAATAACTTTGTTGTTGATGTATTATAGTACTTTCTAGTGTTTCTTTCAGTCTTGACAAGGGGAACCTTAAACTGGGTGAGAGAGATTGGAGTGATATTAATCCATTTATTCCTCAGGTCCTCTTCTCCCCCTCCTTCACTCCTAGCCACCAGAAGACAATACGTTTTAATTGAATTTGAGGAATTTATGACATCTGTTTTATGTTGCCCGCTTATATTTGTGAGAATATTTACATGGTCTGCTTTACTTATGATACCTGAAACTGGAAGCCTAAACCTTACGTAGTAAATATATATAGCATTAGGGACTGGCAGTCATGCTCTTGAAAGCGCCTCAGATAAATGCTTGTGTAATGGTTGTGACTAACCTACCCCACTTGATTATAAATTTCATTTTTTTAATGAAAACAAATCTTGTCATTATACTAGTCACAAGCTGCATTTTTTTTGTTAATCTTTTTATTTCCTTATTTTTCCATTTGAATTACAAATTAAAATATATAGGACTGTGTTTTGGGTAATTAACTTGGATTTGCATCTCGTTAAAGTCTAGTTCTAATCGCAGCGGATTTGAGTATCTGGGATGACATGTATAAGAAGTCCCTTTTTTAACATGAAATATATTTCTATTTCAAGGGTTCCGCTATCAAATCCTTCATTAGCATCAAAATGCAGTAACTTTCTACCATCTGAGGAACATATTCAGAAGCTAAAAGAAGCAGGAAAAGATGGTGATAAGCAGCTGATCATAGTAAGTAATACCCTTTTAATAAGGCTTATAGCTTCTCGAAGAAATTGTGAATTTGCCATGCTGTGTTATTACGAACTTGTCTAAAATCATTACTTATGCATACTACTGTTGCCATTGTAAATGATTCATGAAAGCAGAACCTGTACTAGTTTGTCACTTGGTATTGAAGGAAAAAATGGTGGCAGACAGACTTAACGGTTAAAGCTGATTCTTGTTAAAACAAATTTCTGCATTTTTTTAATAGAATGGCTGCTCCATTAAAATACAGCTGTTGCAGGGAGAATGAATGTGCCTTTATTTATGTGCAAAATCTCAGTTTCTTAAAATTTCGGAATTACAGAGGGAGGTGCATCTGGCAGTTTGTGTGCAAAATTAATATCAACAGATTTGTTCCTGCATCATACAAATGTCTGTTGTTATGAAACAAGCTTAGATTTTTCTGTGGATGCACTCAATTTCACCATAATATTTAAGCAGCAGTACTAGTTTGGTTATTTGTTCTTACCCTTATTTGTTATTAGCCACCAAATGCAGGTGTATTGTTTAAAACAAGAAAATGCCAAATGAGAAGGAAGACAGTGATGCACAGTCGTTTTTGTGTTGTAGAATCACACGACTTGATAGTGAAACAATTGGAGGTTTTGGTTGTTTCGTTTTGTGTTTTTAATAATCCACACATCAGATAATCCTTGAGAAATGAAAGGCTGGAGCTGGGAAGCTGCAGAGGGAGAGGAATCTAGGTTGTTAGGGAGGAGGTATCTGTAGTTTGCTTCTTATGATATTACCCCTCTTACCTATGCAACTGGCAGTCTTGCTAAATTGCGATTTTTTTCATTTAATACATTGATTATACACATGAAAATACTACCTAAAGTAGAACCAGGTGAATTCTGAATGCTCTCTCATATCCATACTGAAATATTTAAAACCAGAGCTTCTGAGAACTGATTTGATTAACATATCCTTGATTTGCCTACAGTGATACAAATCCAGGCACTCGCCTGCCTGGTCACTGGGTGATAAATGACCCATATCTAACATTTACGAAGTATTTCAGCTGTTGCCTCTTTGAAACTCATTTTACCAACAGAGTTAAAATGCACAATTAAATATCTTGGCTATATTAAAAGGATTATAAGAAAATTCCTTTTCATTTTAGTAAAGCTAAGTCAATTTTTGCTCATTTAGTAATAGAACTTGACTGAAGAGTTGCTGGGATCTTTGACAAGAAGAAATACATAAGTTTCTGGTTAGCTACTGAAGAGAAATGGTGTAGCTCTCCTCTACAGTATTCACACAAAGAGATTTTTTCCAGTTTACTGACTGTGCTGGTAGTGTTCTTGTTTTCAGCCTCAATTAGGAGAGTAAAGTTTTTCCCGCTAGGTATTAAACAGTAAACGTTTGAGTTATTTACCTAGCAAAATTTTAGAATATAAAGAATGGGTCATCAGTGAAGGGAGATGGGCGAGACCTAGTGTCTTGTTTTCTGTGTGTATATCTGGAAAATGCAAGTAAGCACTGTATTTAATTTTTAAATGTGAAAGTAACAGCTTCATAATGTCTAATAATTTCAGCACTTCATACAAATCTGATTCACTTTGATTTCATTGATGTTAGAATAGGCTTTTTATTGTGTTGAAAGGGCATTTTGATAATGCCTGTAGTTCACTTTACCAAGAAAGCATTAGGTATAGGATATTGCTTTGTTATTCTTTTACCTGGGGGAATACTGCTTTTAACATTGTCAAAACATATAGAAGAACCCAAATATTTGTCAAACTTTTTGTACAACCCTATCCTTGACATTAGTTACTGTGGAGACGAGACATCGTTATGTCTAGAGTAGCTTGTGCTAGCATCTGGACAGGGAAAAAATGCTAGATTGACTTCTGGAGTACCAGACTTTGCTTATACAAATACTCAAAAGACTGGGGATTAATGCATGTAATAAAATGAGGTATGTTATGTAATTAGTAGTTCTGTTTGAAATACCATGATGAATTTCTTTGTTGATTCTGAATTGCTGGACGTTTTTGTTTTGAGTTTTGTTTTGGTTTTTTGGTTTGGTTTGGTGTGGGTATTTTTAGGAAGTATTTTCAAAGGTGTTTATGTACTTCTGTAGTGATCCTCTGAGAACAGAGAAAAGATTTGTCTGGTTTAAAAGCTGTTAGGAAATTTCTTCTATACAAAAAACGGTCTTACTACGCACAGCCAAATTACTTAAATTAGCATTTATGGCATCTATAAAAAATTTCATAGTTAATAGCTAAAAATCATTTTTACTTCAAGTTTCTGGAGCATGGTATTAGGAGCAGCAGTTTCATTATTCTTCTTTACCTTGAGCAAAGTTAGGAAGTCATGCTTTTTTATTCTTAGCAAGGAACATTTAACTTGCAATTTATTATACTTTAAAAAAAAATAAATGCCTGAAAGGTGCAATTTTGGGCTCTCTACTGTGAGATCTGATTCTTTTGGAGATCTGTCAAGACAGTCGATTTTATTGAACCCTTTTTCTTTTTGTAACCAGAGGGGAAGAACTCGCTGGACTTAGTTTGACTGACCACATGATAAACTACCTTTGTTTTGCTGGTTTTTTGCTACTGAAGTTTCCCAGTCTTTTGTATTTGAGTTTAACATCTGCCCTTTTAATTGTCTTTACAGTATCTGAGGCTCAGAGTCTGGGTTGTTATGATATTGTCTGTGTATTGTAACTTTTAATTTCCTGACCTGTATTTAGAGAGATGTTACGGTAAAATTAGTCTTTGTTTTCCACAATAGGTGTTATTTTTTACTATTTAATCCTTAAAGATGTATCTTACCTGCCTTCTTCAACTATATGATTGCTATAATTATTATCATCTTCCTTTTCTGTTTTTCTTAAGAAATATTATCTTTAACAAGCTTTAAGGCTATTTGACTGTAACAGAAGTAAGATAATACAACTTCCATTTGTAGAAGAAATATTTAGTAGTGTACTTGCACCATTCTCTCTTTTGGTACACATCATCTAGTTATCTGAGCAGCTTTCAAACATAAAATTCTCTTCATTGTGTACAACTAAGACAAAAGATGAGTTGTTCCTGTTTTCTTAGACTTTCTTGCTGTCACACATCTTAAAAAGCAAGTCTCTTCAGAGTGTAGAACTTCAGCTGGAAACAACAAGGAATCTCATGCTGCAACAAACTTTGTAAAACTGTGTCAGGAAACAGTGGTGTTTGAGGCGATGTGCAAAGATTTAGGTTCAGACCTCAAAAAGTATGATGTTTTTTTCTTGTATGAAAGAAATTAAGGTTGAGGCTGAAAAAATGTTTTGTTCCAAATCCATGACTTGGTGTTTAGAGAAGTAATCTGTTCTGAATATTTGTGAACCGTACCATCTTGAGCCACAAGGATGGTGAGGGGTCTGGAGAACAAGCCTTATGAGGAGCGGCTAAGGGAACTGGGGTTCTTTAGCTTGGAGAAGAGAAGGCTGAGGGGAGACCTCATCACCACCTACAACTACCTCAAGGGAGCTTGGAGAGAGGTGGGTGCTGGTCTCTTCTCCCAGGTGATGGAGGATAGAACAAGGGGAAATGGCACCAAGCTGTGCCAAGGGAGGTTCAGGTTAGAGATAAGGAGGAAGTTCTTTACTGAGAGGTTCGTCAGAAGCTGGAACAGGCTGCCCAGGGAGGTGGTGGCGTCACCATCCCTGGATGTATTTAAAAAGCGGGTAGACGAGGTACTTAGGGATATGGTTTAGGGGGTAGACAGGAATGGTTGGACATGATGATCTCAGAGGTCTTTTCCAACTGAGCAATTCTGTGTGTGTGATCTTACGCTTTATGTGGATGTTCAGTTGGTAGGTTGACAGGTTACGTGAAGCTCCGTATTGGAAGTTTTATAGAGTATTGCACTGAAATTGCTCTTTACTTTCCAAGTACTTGAGTCTGATGTGCAAGTATGAGAACTTGAATATGAAATTATCTGTTCCTTTATCTTCTGAAATGGAGAGAAATACAAATGTGCGAAGCATATGTTTTCAATTTTCATAAAATGAGATATGCTTTACATCCAAGATAAGGAGAATCAGTTGTTTGCTCCTTGTAAAAAATTCTGCTTGCCTGCCAGATCTAGGACAAAATTTTGACCTTAAGAGCAGGAATTGATAAAAGCATTAGTACTGCAAAGGGATGTTCTAAATAGTGACCTTGAGGTACAGGGATACTTCTTCCATTTTATGCCAATAGGGAGTCATATTCCTTTCTAAAATTAAAGTAGTCTTTTGAAAATGATACTCATTTTTAGGAAGGAACATGTAAAAGGAATGAACAGTGAAAACAAGTCACTGAAGTGACAAAAAGAGAGAGAGTTACAGAGATTTTTCTGACTTTCTACAGGTCTGAGTTAATGCCTGGGTGCAAGCAAACATGTTTAAATGTAGGTGATCTTTGTATGTATCAGTGAATACATGGATCAGGATTGCTTCATGGAAGATGCTTTTGATTCTGAGGTTTGAGTTGGTGCTCTATGTGAAAATGATGTGCAGGCTAATTCAGTTTACACATTTGGATATCATAGTCGAATTTTTCCTTACATACGTTTTGGTTAAACTTGAACATAGTTTCCTGTTTGACTGAAACAGGTAATACATGAAAGAAATATTTTAATTTCAGCAATCAATTCACAATCCTCCGTGAAAATAATAAGTGTAAAAGTGTTTTCTTAGGAGCCCAAGGAAAGTTGCATAATGATCATTTAAAGTTCTTTCTTCCTTAAACTGGTATAGTCCAGTTGGCAGTTTCTCTGGAGAATTAAAGGATGGCTTTTGGTCAGTGTTTTGTTGCTCACATTAGTTAAGTACTGCCTCTTTTTTTTCCTGTAATGCCAGTAAGAACAAGGCAGTGGTTACTGCATAAGTGAGGGAGTTTGATAGTTGAGAGTGGTCACTCTTCCTTTCTTCCAGCACAAATCATACCCTCTGGGACAGCTCTGCTCTTAGGGGACCAATCATGGCCATCCTTGCTTATTATCACTCCTACCCATTTCTACTTCACCGGGCAACCCCGCTTTCTCTGACAAATTCAGGTGGGTTGTGTTTGGTGTCCTTTGTCCTGAGAGTGAGAATGTTTTGTGAGATTGGGTGGGCACCTGACAGAGGAATTCAAGCACCAAGGCTACTAACACTGTGTTGTGGGTTAACCCTGGCCGGCAGCTAAGCACTGTGCAGCTGCTTGCTCACTCTCCCCATGTAGGATGGGGTAGAAAAATCATGGGTTGAGATAAAGACAGTTTGATAGGTAAAGCAAAGCTGTGCACACAAGCAAAGCAAAATAAGGAATTCATTAGCTACTTCCCGTCAGCAGGCAGGTGTTCAGCCATCTCCAGGAAAGCAGGGCTCCATCACATGTAATAGTTGGGAAGACAAATGCAGTAGCTCCAAGTGTCCCCTCCTTCCTCCCTCTTTCCTTCATTTTTTATGTGCTCAGGATGACATCGTGTGGTATGGAACATCCCTTCAGTCAGCAGGGGTCAGCTGTCCCAACTGTGTCTCCTCCCAGGTTCTTTTGCACCCCCAGCCCACTCGCTGGTGGGGTGGTGTGAGAAGCAGAAAAGGCCTTAACACTGTGTTAGCGCTGCTCACCGATAACTAAAACGTCTCTGTGTTATCAACAGTGTTCTGGTCACAAATCTAAAACCTTGCAACATAGCAGCTGCTGTGAAGGAAATTAACCTAATCCCAGCCAAAACTGAAGATCCAGTACAGACTGGAACTCTCTGTGTAATATACTTGAATTATATTTTCGTAGGGGTTAAGAACAGATTAATTGTCCGTGTTAAATACTGTGCAGATTTGTTTTTTAACAGGGTTTGTTTTTTTTTCATATTGCTTTGGCTAATGACCAGTGGGGACATAATTTCATGATGGATAATGACCCTCCATTTTAATTTTCAAAAAAGTTAAATGAAACTAGATACATCACAGTTCTGAAAGCTTTAAGTTGTTTTATATCCTTTGGCTAAAATAGCTTTTCAGATAGATGGGTACTGGTGATGGTTTTTTTGTTGGTGGTGGTCGGGGGTTTTGTTTTTACATTCCGGTCTTCATTTCTAAGTGAAGCTTGTTTCGGGGTTGGATCATGTCTCTTGATCCTCCTGGTCAGCAATGGGATCTGCCCCTCAGCTTCAGTCTTGTATGCATCTTTCGTTGAAATAGCATTCTTCAACCTTTTCCTTTCCTGTGAAGATCCCAGAAATCTTGTGGTGTTCCTTCCTACTCTTCTTGTATTTCCTTTCCAGCCTGCCTGTTGCTATGGCTGGCTTTTATTCTTTGTTCTGTGAAAAGACTAGAGGAAAAAATAATCTTCCTCTACCTAACACTAGGTAATCAAGTAGGAGGTGACCTAATTTGTGCCTGGAGAGACAGAGGGAAAAAAGAAAAGAAAAAAATGGGGCCCCTTTTCATCTCCTACGGAGGCACCAAATGCCTTTTTTGCTTGCAGGGCTCCTTATTCTACATATGGAGGATCAGCAGACATGCACCTTCTCAAAGAAGATATTGGTAAGACTTTTCTTTCTGTCTAACGCAGAATTAAGAAATCCTTCTGGAGATTAAGACAGCGTTGTCACAATGTTCATTTACAGTTAGCCTTGAAACACTGGATCTCATATATCCTGTGCCTATATTGATGCGGATTGCCTGAGATGTTGGGAATGCTTAATTGCCATCTACACATGCAGGATGTGCTTAGGAAAAGTACCCTTGCTCTTTATTGTTACTGTTTAGAAAATTGAGTTTTAAATAGGGTAACCTGTTTTATTGTCTGCAACTCCACATTTTCTTAAATTTTGCTCTGAAAAACATTTCTTGTAAGTTCCGAGAGTCAAACAGCTTGCATCTTTTTTCAGTTGTGACAAGTTTATTCTCAACAGTTTATTCTCCAGTACCCAGTATCTGATGTTTGCTGAGAAGATTTCACCCCTCCCAAAAACCCTAGCATAAGTTTTTATTTAATCTCATATGTGATGCGTAAGATGTCCTTGGTTTGTTGGTTAGGGTTTTTTTTTTCCTGTTTCTCCCTCTCCATCAGGAAGGACTGGCAACCTTTAATGCGGTATTATTGTTTGGGAGCGCTTTTTCCCTCCTGATGGGTGCCCTTTCCACTTTCACTTATGCAATGACATCAGGTTCAAAATAGATTCTGTAGATGTTTTGTTAAAAGTACAAAAATGCGTTCTTTGTAATTCCTGACTTTATTTTGCATGTCCTGGTTGTTGTAGTCTGTGTTAGATTTACAAAGCTGCTCTTCCCCCCCCCCCCCCCCCCCAAAGCATTACCTGCTATGGGGTGGCTTTGAAGTAGTGCTTCAGTTACATAAAAAGGCAATCTACCCCCAGAATACTGTGAAATATTTACTAAAAAAAGTAGTCAGTATTTGTTAGGGCTAAAGAGTTCAAAAATTGCTTTAGATACTACACTGTTTTTTCTGATATTCACGTAACAAGTTTTAGTATTAACCTGTGCGTGTAACCCATTGATACAACTGAATGCATGTAAAAATAGTATCAGTGAAATCCTTTAAAAAACCACAAATATCCAACAAGAATTCCCCTCCAAAGCCCAAACCCACTGATACCAGCAGCATCCAAGAAAGTCAAACTGTAAAATACAACATGGCTGTACCATTCCAGGGAAATAGTCCATTCCTGGAGACTTGCAAAACAGCTTGTGTGTTTAGAAGGCAAGGTGGTATGAGCTAAGGAGCCTGACAGCTTTGAGGATATCCTTGTAGTAAACTAGTAGATATTTTAGCTTAAATACCTTTAGTTTCTTGATTGTTTGAACAGAAATTATTTCATGAGACTTACTGCAGTACTGATATGTGCTAAATATTTTAAGAGTTGCTTTATGTAGCTGATTTTCACATTTACATGTCTTACTTTTTGAAGTATATTCCAAGCATCGAAGTAGACTTCCTCTTCACTTATCCTGCCCTAGATATGTGGGATATTTTCTCCGTCTTCAAGATAAGAATGACTCAGTTCAGTTCAATTGGTTCATCTTAAGATGATCACCATACATCGTTCTTCCTGCTGCACTGCCTTTTTTTCCTCTTTCATGTACGAACCCTTGAAATGCAGTATATTTTGGTGCCCAGATGGGTACCTTGTTTTGAACTATGTTGCTGCTTTAAAGGTAGTTTGCAGGTAAAATAAAATGTGTTGGATTCAGTTTTTACCTTTAGAAACCTCATCTTATTCTCACTTTGCAAATCTAATCTCAGGGTTCATCTTTCATTTTCCCTTCAGAATATTGGTGTCCTACTGTTTCTCCTTCTGTATGCACTAGGAATGTATAAATTGATGTATCACTAAAGCAGTGCCTTCTCAGCTGCTTTCCTTTGGCTGAGTTCCATAAATGTGCTCTGAAGTTCAGCTCTGCGTTTGCTTGGCTGGTTGTACCTTTAGTCTCTTCTTGGAAAGAAGCGGATACCTATCATTTAGATTTCACCAATAACTGCCTGAAATAAGTTGCAGGGTGTGGAGAACTGAGCTGTCACCTCGCTGTTAGATATATTTAAACATAGATCTTTGAAGATGGAAGGAGTAGGAAATGATTCGTAAACACTTTTGCTGTCTTTGCAAGATGCTTTCTTTTGTAAAGCAGGCTTTTTGATTATGAGTATTTTCAGCTCTTAGGAAACAAAATCAAGTTCAGTTGATCTATTTTCTTGCAGATTGTGCACTTTCAGTTTGTGCACACAGATGAATTTGCTTTTGAAAAACACTCTCGGGTCTTCTTTTGCTTATATAGCATCCTGTTTTAGAGTATAAAATACCTTTTGATTCTCTGTTACTTGTGATACATGTTTAAATAGATTAAAAGTGACATTTATTGCTGTTTGCATAAGCTCAATTTCCAAATGTAGTTAAAGAAAAAAAATGCATTCGAGCATTAAGCCATGACCTTAAAAAACATGCCTTTTTGGTTAGAGACTTCCATCTAACTGGTATTCTTTTGCTCTTTGCAAAGGGCACCCCCTGGACCTGACACTTCACTCTCTGTTAGGCACTGACTCCTTAGTCTAAGCATGCTTCCAAGTTAATAACACTGATTTAGTGAATAAATGGCAAAGCAATAGGTACTGAGTAGTGCCCTTAATTTGGTAATGGTTGGTTATAGAGTAATGAGTAAAATGGTATGATCTTCCATTTGTGTTGTAGCTGCTATCCGGTGTCTGAAAAATAAAAATTATGAACCCTGTGCGATTAAGATAACGTGTCAAACATCAGCTTGCTGTTTCCAGTTAAGACTGAAGTCCTGGGACTATACTAAATGAGGCTTTTAATCAATGAAGAGAGGGATAAAAATCAATAGTGCTATTTGATGGTGAAATACGTGGTTTTTGTAAAAACCTAAAAGGTCGTGATCAGCTGTGGCAGGTGTATTGCTGATCTGAATGATTATTTCTGTAGCAAGGTTTTTTATAATATCCTTCCAAACATTCAGGAAGATGGCACAGCTTTGGCCCACCTCAAAGCAACTCCCAACTGAAAGGCACGCAGCAGCAGCAGAACTGTAGGGAA
>NW_010208283.1:18706-33160 GCF_000695765.1 Mesitornis unicolor
TAGCGTGGGGCTGGATGAGGGAATTTTCTTTGTGGAAGATGATTGTATTTACTGCAAATAGAGTAACGAAGGAAGAATTCTCTGATCTTTGTGTTTCTTAAAATAAAAGAGAAGTCACTTGTTCAAAACTCATGGGAGCTAATTTTAATGCTGAGTAGTTTGCTCTGTGATTGAGGCCTGAGTCTTTTGAGGCTGTGTGGGTTTTTTAAGGATGGAATTCTAAATTCTGTACTTGCTTCCTCCTGTTTCACTCCATTTTGTCGAGTTACCAGAAGATTTAAGTTCTGTTGAACTATATTTACTGTGCTTGCAATTTACAAATACTTTTCTCTTTTTTTTCCTTTTTTTTTTTTAATAGGATGCAGGACAGAAGAGATTTGGTGCTATTTCCTGTAATATTTGTGGAATGCTTTACACTGCGTCAAATCCAGAGGATGAAACCCAACATCTGCTCTTTCATAACCAGTTCATAAGTGCTGTAAAATATGTGGTAAGAAAACCTTATCTTTTTAAAGACAATAAGCATTATCTTTTATTTGCTGTGTACTGGTTACAATTGTTATTACATTAAGTCATGTTTTAATAGATTAGTGTCACGGTAGGCCATGAATAATCCACTTGGGGAAATAAATGTTTTAAGAGCCATAGTAGACATGTTATATGTAACGTATAAGAATATTTATTAGGATAGTGGCGTTTTGTTGCCGTTTTATTCTTTCTGTTCCAGTTCCTTAATCTTGGGATGGGTGGGGAAGACAAAGGAATGCCTGAAAGTCTTCCAAAAGTGCTAAATACAGGTTTCACCACAACTGGTGTTTGCAGGGGTTGGCTTGTGTAGTTGTGTAATCTTAGACGTCTCCTAAATTACTTTATCTTGATTGTGTAATTTGAAGAGAGACTGCCTAGGAATCCAGCTGGTACAACTTCATAGTATATTGAAGCTTAATGGAATTTATAGTGTGGTTGTAATCTTTAAATAGAAAGTCCAAATAATTATTTTGTAACTTCATTATATGTGCTGTATCTGAGTATATCTCTCAAAGCTCAAATTTGAAAAATGTAGTACAATTTGAAGTATGTTGTAAAATCAGCTAGCTGATTATTATCACTAGCTGATATTACAAGACTTGCAGGACATATCTGTTCACATGTCTGAAATCCAGAACAGAATCCACAAAGTCTATTTTCTTTATCACACATGTTACCTTCAGTACTCTACACTCGAGTAGATAAGACCTCCAGGATAATTGAACTGAGGCCACCAATTCATTTCATGTAGATACCAAATGGCTGTTGGGCTACTCTTAAATCTTAAGCTCAGTTTTATCCCACTGTTTACAAATATAAAGGTCTACCTTCATAGCTAAAGCAGTTGAAACCATATGGTTAAATAGTTCTGGTATACGTTCTCTTCTTGGTTAGTTTTTGCTGAATAATCCAGACATCTTGAAAGGTCGCTTCCGATACATCAGTTACAATGTAGGATGAGATTGGGCAGCAAGTGTCATGGACCACAGTGTCTTATAACGGCAGCATATGATATGTTTCTCCATTTTATTCCCATTTGCCTTTTTCGCCCCTTCCCCTCCCAGCCCCCCAAGTACTTTCAGATCTTGAATGTTACTGAAGATGTAAACATAATTTTCTGAAGATGGTGTTAGTTCTTTTGGACAGAAGCTGGCAGATGAATTTAGTAGTCACTTAAAGCTGCTATGTTCATGTAGGTAGGAAACTGCACTGAAATTCGAATATTTTGAAGGCTGAAAGATCTGAAATTTCTCACTTGTATGTATGTCTAGAGTACCAACATGATTAACATAAAAGTGAAAGAGCAGACTACCTTAAACCAGTTGAAAATTACTATATATAAAGTCAGGTATGCTTTTAATTTAAGAAAAAACTTTCCCTATTGTTTTCTCAGTTGCTAGGCATCTTTTTAAAACTTGACACAATGTGTACTCAAGCAAATTATTTGTATTGTTGGTTCAGTGAGCAAACAGTTCTATCTCTGAAATCTGTGGAGACTCTAGTGGTGATTTGTGACATTGTAGATGTCTGTAGAGAAATGATTTAGATGGTTATTCTGTAACAGAAACTGTAAAGGTGAAGGAAGGAGTCTTATGAGTCTTTAAATTCCCTTCTGATTTTTTATTTCTGGTAATTTGATTGACACACTATTTTCTGCATGGGTAAGTAACTTTTGCCATGCTAAATAGATGTGTCTTTAACACTAGCTATTTGATCCATAGTCAGTGGTTCTGGGTTGATTGTATTGTGGTGATGTCCATGACAGAAATATCCTCACCTCCTCTTAGAAAATAATTTGAATTTTAGATAAGCCTTCTTGCCAGTAAATTAGTACACCAAGTCTCTACTTTATAATGTTTAGTCATCCAGAAATAACAGAAGAGTGATTGTTAGTTATCCTAGTTCTGCTAGGAGGTTTCATAGAATCACAGAATGGTTTGGGCTGGAAGGGACCTTAAAGATCATCCAGTCCAACCCCCTGCCATGGGCAGGGACACCTCCCACCAGACCAGGTTGCCAAAAGCCCTGCCCACCCTGGCCTTGACCACTGCCGGGGGGGGGGCATCCACAGCTTCCCTGGGTAACCTCTTCCAGCATCTCACTATTTCCAGAGTAAAGAATTTCTTTCCAATATCTAATCTAAATCTGCTCTCTTTCACTTTGAAACCATGACCTCTCATCCTGTCACTATGTGCTCTTGTAAAAAGTCCCTTCCCAGTTTTTCTGTAGACCCTCTTCAGGAGCTGGAAGGTCGCTATAAGGTCTCCCCAGAGCCTTCTCTTCTCCAGGCTGAACAGCCCCAGATCTCTCAGCCTGTCCTCGTAGGAGAGGTGCTCCAGTTTCTAGTGGGGATTGAAGGAGAGGATGGCCTGGAGGTGTGAGATGCTTGTTTGTAAATATTTGTATGTAGTTGCTGTGTTGAAACTATAACTCCCTTTCTTTCCCTGACACAAAGTGCTAACTGTGCAGTAGCATGATGGGGTCAAACAATTGTTCTAGAGCAAGTCTTGGTAACTTCTTGGTAAGACTTTCTGGTCCAGGAACACCTGGTCTTGTTGACCTTGATATGTTACTTTATTATCTCTCCAGATACATTAACTACATTATTATAGAGTATTTGGCATTATTGATTTGGAGGCCATTCTAAGGTACCTTAGAAGCATTTTTCATTCTCTTGTCATTCGCGTTCTTCGTGCCATGTGATGCCAGTCTAACTTGAGAAAACTTTTCTCAGTTTTTCTCACTTTTGAGTGTCTCTTGTTAGGTGCCTAATAGTTCTGTTGATGATTCATTTCACAGAATCACAAAAACAAAGCCTATGTATGTTATCATGCTAGAGCTTCTTGCCGTGAACTGTGAAAACGGACTTTATTGTTAGTGTCTTGCCCACCTGCATGCAGCTGCTCTGTAGGTTTTTTAAAAGTATTGAGTAGCCAGAAGATAGTTTGCATGTATATAATAAATTATTTGCCATCTTCAACAAAATATAATTTTGTTTGGGTTTTTTTATGATCTATCTTGTTTCTTCTACTAAAAATTTATTTTTAGGTCTCTAGAAAGTCCATGAAGCCCCCTGGGAGTAGGACAGGCTAACAAGGAGATGGTATTGGGGTACTTGTTTTGTCCTGGATGGCTGATAGAGACAGTAAGGAAATAGCAGGCCTTATGTGGAGAGAGAAAGTTTGGCAAGTTTACTGACATTTTTTGGATTTGAGAACAGAAGATTGGCAAGGAGCAATAGGGGTTTTCTGAAGGGTGCCATTTGCTGTTAATAGGAGCGTGCAAATTGAATAAGCAAGAAGGTGAGAGGTGGTCAAGGGATAGTACTGGAGCAGGAATAGATTAGTGCAAGAGATGTCCCATACCGCAGATGAATTTAAGAATCTCTCTCACTGTCCTTCTGGTTTCAGACATCTGAAAGTCTCCAGAAAAAATACACCTGGATACATGGTTCAGTTTTATAAAATCCCCTAGCTGTGATGCCACACAGAATTAATTGTCTGTTTGCTGTGATACCACATACTACCAATTTAGTATTTCTGCAAAATTTTTCTGAGAGAGAGACATTATTTTTAATGATTTTTTTAGGTTGCAAAGCCAAAAACTTAAGTTAGGAGATGCCTGTGGATTCAGGTGCCTCATGTGAATGCAGTTAATGTGTTTTCAATGTATTTCAAGCCCATCTTTTCAGTTAAGAATATCTTGAGCTCAACAAAGGGAAAGAAGCTGTTACTTGGGCTGATGTCTATTCTGATAAATTTAAAATAACTATTCTGCAGTAGTTGCATCCAAGCCCATCTGTGAGGTTCTTACAATTTTCATATTAAAACAAAAGAAAAAAAGGCAGCATTTGACTTCTTGAAACGTCAGGTTAATAGAATATCAGGATTGAAGGTGATGGTGAACTTCCCTGTCATCTTAGAAAGATTTCATGGTTGTCTTGATTTACATTAATTCAAAATGTGATACATCCGTACAATATAAAACTTAATATTTAAAATAAAGTTCTTACCATTAGCTGTCTTCTGTAAGAATCATAGTTTTAGCAGAGGGTGCTGTTAAATAGCTACATCCAAAGATCTTAATGTGTTCTCCAGTCAAAGCCTCATTCTCCATATTATGCTTGTGGGAAAGAGAGGCAGAATATCGGTAACTTGATGAAGGAGTCGGGAGGAAGAATGCAGTAGGCCATTTTTCTGCTACAAATTATCAAGGGTAAAAGGTCACCAAATTTCATACTAAGCTTGCTTATTAGGGGAAAATTTCACAAATGTGAAAGACCAAGAATGTCACAGTATTAACTGCGTATTCCTCACTACCTCAGCATTTTTGAGGAAAAAAGGTATAAGAAAGAAACACCACCACTTTTCACATACTTGTATTAATTTGGGAAATTGAGTACAGACAAGCCAGAACTGGCATATAGAGAAATATACCAGGTTTGCTGTCCTGTTTCCTGTTCTTACATAAGACCTTTTAAAACATAAGGAAATGCATGGGAAGCAGTCTATTGTGTCTTCTACCTTACGCTTTTAAAGGCAAATCTCTTTCAGATATTATTTTAAACTATAGGCAGAACATAGTTCACGTGAAATTGAGTATATCATCTAGTGAAGGCAAGGTACTGCACAGTGTGGTTGTAATTACTGTCTGTACAGTTTCATGATCTGGTAGCAACCGCTTGTCTGTATTGCACTTTTTAGAATTCTTTCTTTTGTAATTCTATCGTTGTGCCTTAATAAGCAAGCAGAAGCAGTCTTGTTTGAACTGGGAGGAAAAGTTAGAGGTAGATTAAAAATGAGTTAACTGTTCATCACAGAGCTGTCTTATGTTCTCAAACTGTTAAAAATACCTGTAGGATTAGTAACGTGGAGAGGAGAGAGGGTATTGTAAGTTATTACACACGGCTGGACTTCTGTGCATCACCGGTGTGTCCAGCTGTGGTGATTAGGCTGTATGTGCCTTGCTGATGCCTAATCCTGGTGGGAGCAAGAGCTTTCCTTTTAACTTTTTTGGTCATCACAAGCAGTGTATGTCAATGCTTGAGCATCTCATTCGACAGTAAATAAGTCTTAATGGCCTAAAGTAATGTCAGTGAAAAGGAGAAGTAAATTTTCTGACATTACAGTAAGATATTACAGAGTATATTGCAGACATGATGCTTTTGTTTCTTACATAGCAAGGTGCTCTTGCTATCTGAGTTAAGGAGGCCTACTTTAGGTCTCAGTGATTGAAATAAAATACAACAATCTGCAGGGTGTTTCAGTAGGGTTAAAATAGTGGGGTTTTGTTTAAAAAAACCCCACTTTAATAGCCGCATTAAGGGAAATAATCTTCAGACCTCATGCAAGATACTGGTACTAAGGCATATTTTGTGTATTGTAGATGTCCAATAGGATCAGTCCCAGGTGAAGCTGTAGCACATTTTCCTTAGCAGCTTTAATGGTACAATAGAAAAGAAAGGGCTGTGACCCATCTTGTGTGTGATTTCCATTTGGTTTAAAGGAAGTACAGTTCATTCCTTACTAAAACTGAACAATAAGGATTCTGGAGATGCAGATGCTTATGTGAAATGTTAGGTTTTCTTTTTGAAGCTCTTAGAGCTGCTTGAATAACAAAGGAATATGACTTTCAAATGCCTTTGCTGATGTAAACCAAATGAACTAAAAATCTTGGATGAGCTTAAGGTTTGCAAAGAAGCAAACCCTTTTGGAAAGCTTCATCTCTAAAACATGTGTTTCTGAATAAATTCCAAAATACTTCAATATAGAAACTACCTCTCCTGTGAATATGATCAGTCCCCATATTATACTGATTGCTTAAGAAAATTAGTAGGTGGACAATAATGGAAATAAGAGTTTGAAGTATTAGTCAATTATTGCATTTTTTCAAAATTATTTTTAGACTTCTGCTAATACACTGTAGCTTAAACGTGTAACAGCAGTAAGCTGTTCAGAAACATTTTCTTCCATCAGATTTCATTTTGCTGTTCATTTGGCTGTTACGTTAACAGAATTCCTTGCTAAAATGTAGGCTTGAATTTTCTGCATTAGGCCTGCAACATTCTGGATGCTGTGATGGTGGGATTACCAAACACATTGCATTTTTCTGCTGAGTGATGATCAGGGTTGGTTTAAAATAGGTTACAGAAGGCTTTTGCAGGGCAAACAGCCAAAAGCCAGCGAAAGACAAAAAAATGGAGAGAGGATTATGTTAGAGGATGATGTTTGAGGCTGGAGAGTTGTGGTCCTTGTCTGAATCTCTTGACACCTCTTGTAACGGTCTCAACAGGCGTGTCACAATCCCACAAATGGCACTTTTCTGCCTACCTAAATATTGTGACGCTGCTGTTTACTGCCCTTTGTGTTTAGACCATAATATAGACAAATTCCAAAAGGATTTTCATTTGTGTTGGTATTTAGTGCAACTAAGAGAAGAAAAGGAGGCAGGACTGAGATGGTGTCTGTGTTGCAACCATTGCCATGCTGGGTACTAAATTCGTACTTAAATAGTCCCAGGGCTACCAGCAAGTAGATAAATTTCTAAAATTATTCTTTTCATGTCTTGTTTGGAATAAGGGAGCAAACTCAGGATGGTTAAAACGAGACACAGATCAAGTATATAGCACTTAAGTTTGTAATTTTTTGGTGGTAGTGTCTGTGGCATTTATTCAGTGCCAAATTCCGTTGTTTGGTCTGCAGTTGAACGTTATTTTGTGGGAAGGTACAGATTTCAATGAGAATTACTCCATCAATATTGTTTCTTCAAAGGCTTTTTTATTTAAAGTTGCTTTGAGTAAGACTTGTAGATCAGCCTTTTTAGTGGCTGAGGTTACTTCTGCATTCAGTATTTTTAGATCCCATCAGAGCAACTTGAGTTCTATTATCTGCCAGTCCCATCTTACTAGATTTAAGTGGCTTTTTTGTTTTGTTTTTTTCCATGCAGGTACTGCTCATTATTCACCACGAGTGTGGATCTGAAGAAGAGTTAATTACCTCTATTTTTTTGAGTATGTTTATACTTCAGATACACACAACGTAGCCTCCTTCCCCATTAGATTCTTAGAAGGTAGTTATAAAATTTTTTCTAGTATCCTTCTTGTGGCTTTAACAGTTATGATCAGTAACAAAATAAACTATTCCTTACATTTTGGGCAACTGCATGCCAATCAGTTCACTTAGAACCTCCTGGAGGTCTTTCGCATGCCAAACTTTAAAACTGAGTGTGTATTTGTGGAGGTAACTATGTTAAAAAGAAATCTTTTATTAAAACGTAGGGTTTTTCCTATTTACTGGACTTCGGAAAAGAAGTATTACCTAGGTTTGGAAATCAGTTGTGTGAGCCGAGTTTGCTACTTCTGTTGTAAAATTCAGTTTGCACTGCAGTCCTGGGGGGAAAAAAAAAATCTAGTTGGGGAATTATAAGACACTTTCACAGATAGTTTCTATATATAGTTATGCTACTCTATAAATTACTGTATAAATAAGATCATATTATATCTGTTGTGCTCATTTTAAAACGCTAGCTGAAGTTTCCTTCTCTAGCAAAGCAACTGCTAGATAGCGTGAAGTCTCTGCATAAGTTCAGTGTCTAGAACAATAATGTGCAACTTCTGTTTGTAAAAGTACCGCTTGTGGATGGTTTAGATAAGTGTTTGTTTTATTTAGGGTTGGAAAAAGGAGAGGATTTTGGCTGAATATCCTGATGGAAAGATAATAATGGTTCTTCCTGATGACCCAAAGTATGCACTTAAAAAGGTATGGTGAGAATGACTGGGCTTGTATATCTTACCTTGTTTGATATTTTATTGTAAGTAGTGAGAATGTTCAGAGAAAGTTTATGTATTTTGTGTGTGAGCAGTTGGACTCAAAATGCAGTTGTTCTGTAGCTTTTTCCACAAACAGGTCAGACACCTCGCCCTTGGACACTGCTGCTCCCTCCATGGAGTGGATGAGTCTGAGCAGGACGGGCAGGCAGGGGTGGGAAGAGCTTCAGCCAGCTGATTTTTTTTTTTTTACATATTTTTTTTTTAATATACATGCTGAATGACTACCAGATATTTTATGTAATATAAACTTCCTGCTATAATAACATCAGTACATTTTGGCACCATTCTCTAAAGGATTTTTGGATAAAAACAGATTTATGTGGAAAGTGGCCTCAAAGCCATCTAGTCCATTCCTGTGTCCAAAGCAGTATCAGCTCTGGTTATGATGCATCTGGCAGCTTTCTAAAACTTCTACCAGAGGTTTTTCTGACCTCTGCAGACTGTTACAGTGCTTTACTGTCTGTAACACTGGGAAATTTTCCCTAAATGTCCAGCAGAATCTTTGTACTGCAATTTAAGCTTAGTAATGCAAATCATACTCCCAGAGCTATATAAAACATCCTTCTTTTCCTCTTTGCAACAGCTTTTTTGTGCCTGGACAAACTGATTTTTTCACCTTAAGGATGTGCTGGTTTTAACTCTTAAATGATATTTTCTAGAGCTCTGATCATCATCAGACTCTCCTCTAGATTATTTCCATTCATGCCATGTCTCAGGTCTCTTTTGGAGCTCCCTGTCTAAAACTGGGCACAGGACACAGGTGGAGCCTTAGAGCAGCAGGTGCTTTGGTGTCTTGCTGCCTCGCCTGTGTTCATGCACCTTAAAATGTCATTACATTTGTGTTTTTCATTGATTCTGTTTAGCTGGGGATGTGCTGTGACCAATAGGTGCTTTTTTACAGTACCACTGTTGCAGGATTGCAAAACTGAGTTTGGAAGGGACCTCTGAGACTTGAATTGATGCCCAAGACAGCTCTTTCTGATGGCGTTACTGTCGTGGGTTTTCTCCAGACTAAGACAGACTTTTTAAAGTTATTGAATTGAAAAGAAATGACAGATTTTCTCTTTTCAATATTTAATGCAGATGAGTTTATTTATTAAGTTTTGTTCCTCTGGTGGTATTATCTTAATTTTAGTACATTCATTACTCATTCATTTTTTTACTAAAATGGCTGAAGAAAAAATTACTTAAAATACCGAAGTGGGGCAGAGGAAAGGAAGGCTGCAGCAAATGAAGTAACTTAGAATAACGTTCTCTGTAGTTCTGTGTGGTTAAAACTGAGAGAATCTACAGCTGTCACCACTGCGGATGGCAGACTTCAGAAGTAAATACTTAGTGTTTCAAATGGGCTAATTGGAGTTGTCAGGAGAAAACTGGTACCTGAGGGTTAGGTGAGAAAGAAAGGCACTGACACCGTGCCTTTTAAAGGTTATTTTAAAAGCATTTTTTTAACACAATTTTCACTTGATCAGTACAAATTTCATCTGTTCATAGCATCAGCAATTCTAGTTTGCTGTACTAATGTAACTACAACATTCATTAATGAAGCTCGTGCCATTTATTGCATGACATAGAAATGGCCGCTGTCTTTCAGCCTCATTCGAGTGAGGGGATGATGATGAAGGCTGCTCCAGTGTTGTAGGTGCAAGAATTCCCCAATAAAATCTCAGCTCATGCACAAGCTTTGGTTAACATTCATGCCGGAGTTAATGTGTTTATCCTAAACTTGCTAATATTAAACAGAATTTTATTGGTAATTACTCTTTGCAAAGCTAATGGAAGAGCAGAAAGCTTGAGGAAAGAGATGAGTTACTCATTCATTTACAACAAATGCACACATTTTCTAGCTGCCTTGGCACCATGCTTGCTATCATCTGCTCAAACCCCGTGGTGGATGAGTTCTTTCAAGACTTCAAAAACAACAGACAGAAACCCTTCACCTAAGATAGTTTAACTTTTAGCATAGCTCTCATTTACTTGTAGAATATCAGAGTCTGCACTTTGATTTCCTGTGTCTCTCTATTAGTCTTTGACTACTGAAGTTTGGGCTTAGTAAGGAAGCTCATTTAGAGGTCCCAACTCTTCCCATTTCCAGAGGAGTATTATTTAAGGAACACTTATGTGGACCTATGTGTTTTGCAGGTTTCTTAATCCTTAATTTTGGATCTAGCTTTCGGTGTTTTAGATACCTTAGTGCGTTTTTGCAGATCTGTAATTTTTCTGTAAATTTCTGCAAGTGTCTATTTACCTGTGTTTCTTATACAGCATTTACACTTCCTTTGACAGGTGGAAGAAATCAGAGAAATGGTAGACAACGACTTGGGATTTCAGCAAGCTCCACTCATGTGTTACTCTAGAACTAAAACTCTTCTTTTTATTTCCAATGACAAAAAGGTTATCGGCTGCTTAATTGCAGAACATATCCAGTGGGTAAGTGATTGAACTGGAGAAAAGCAGTCCGTGTCAGTGCTAGGTGACTGTATTCTCCACAGACTGGGTAGCTAAAACATCACCTCGGAGTTCAGCTATTTAGCACATAAGTATTCAATGTGTGCCTTTTCCAGAGAGGAAGACACTTTGGGTGACAGACCATTCCGAAATGTAGCGATTCATTTTTGTACAGTTGACGCTGAGCTGAGACACGTGTATGGTGTCATATTTGGCTCAGATCTGCTTATCTAAGGCCTTGCCATGGCCAAAGGGTGGAATTTTACTTCCTCTGCTTTTCTTACACCAGCTCTGGCTCTCCTCTAGCTTGCTGACCAGCAAATACAGCTCCCTGCCCAGCAGAGATCCAATTTGGCTGGACAAGTGGGTGCTCTGTAGGATGGAGTTGAGTCACCGAGGGGTCAAAGAGCTCCACAGCAAACAGATGCAGAGGCAGAGCTGTGAGGTAGAGAGCAGGAAAAGAAGCCGTGCTGCCATTGTCACTTAAAAACTGATGGCAGAGCTTTGTCACATGTTCTGTCTGTTCCCTGTAAACTGGGGTGTTGTCTCTGTGCTTTGGGAGCTGCAGACAAGGAGCAAAATAGTCAAGGCCAGAGAAATTGACGCAGACACTTTAATGACAGATGGTAATAAGAATTGGATTATTTGTTGCTGTTATTTTAAATCAGATAAGCTTTAGAGTGGTTTTTAAAATTTAATCTTTTATCATCTGTTTCAATTTTGAAACTGTTAAGAGAAATTAAATGAGACATAAATATGCAGTCTTTTTGGTAAGGTACTTGTCTCCGTTTACGGCTCAGGGCGAGCCCAGCGAGCAGGATTTTCTCTCTTTTGTCACCCACCCTCCCAGAGGAGGATTAAATAAAAAGGGAATAGAGAAAAGATGCTTCACACAAGGTTGGAAGTCGAGACTGTAACAAGTTTAATGAAAAACAACAGAGGAAAGGAGAAGGGAATTAATAAGGGACAGAGGATATTTAATTATATACAAAACCCGATCCCAGTAGTCCCGAGTGGAAGTGTCCAAGCAGTGCCTCGTGGCCGCTGTGACCGCTGTGACTCGTCACCAGGGACCGCAGCGGTGCCGGGAGCGGGTGGTGGTGGATGCTGCCGAGCACGTGAAGGTAGCCCCAGCCGTCCCAAGATGCGACAGGAAGCAGCCCAGAAATCCAGGAAAAGCCCGCGAAAACCTCAGGCCTCCTCAGTTTTTTATAGACTGTGGCCGGAAAGGGGAGGGAACAGTACTGATCTCTGACCCCCCAGGGTCCTACAGACACTGTCTGTCCTTCCCTTTCAGGCTGGTAACCCTTAAGCCATAACAGTGCTTTAGCAAGTAGGTTCATTTAACTGAAATATATTACACCAGATTTATTTTGTCAAATCATTGCTGATGCTCTATAAAGTAACCAATATTTTTACATCATCTGCAGGGCTACAGAGTTATAGAAGAGAAGGTTCCAGAAGTTAGTTCAGAAAATGAGAAAGTCATATTTGAAAGACAGAAAGCGTGGTGCTGTTCAACCTCTCCAGAACCTGCGATTTGTGGGATTAGCCGAATATGGGTGTTCAGCATGATGCGTCGGAAGAAGATCGCTTCTCGCATGATCGAGTGTCTGAGGTAATATTAAAAAAAAGCTTCCTTGGTTACATGGGTTGTAGGCAGAGCTCAGTCTGAGACGTTTCTTGCTTTACTCTGTGTGCCTCAAGCTTGGATTTTTACACTGCTGGTGATGCTGGAAATGTAGATTTGAGCGCAGTTGGCAGTTCCAGCATTACTGGAGGTGGATACCTGGGGTCAGTATTCTGCAGTAGCTTGTCTTGAGCAGAAGTCTTCTGCCAAGCGCAGTTGTGGAGCGTCGCCCCAGCAGACTGCCAGGGCTTGAGTAATCCCTCTGAGGCAGTTACGAGCAAAGGAAACAAGGCTGCTGTTGGTCAAAGGTGCTGAGGAGTGGGACCTCCTCAGTGACCAAAGGCCCATTTCCTTAAAAAGGGGAGAGAACAGAGACGAGTGCACCAAATTGTTTGATATAGTCTGATGGTGTCCAGCTGTACTTTTTTGTTGCTTTGCTTGGGCTCAGTGAGCCTTATGAGACATTTTCACTTTCTATGGAGCTTTAATAGCTGGTGACGAGTGTATTCAGCTGAATGCTGAGTGCTAGATCCATAGAAGTACTCAAACATCCCCACTGCTGTTCTGATAAATGTTAAGTGTTGAATCTCCAAACTTTCAGTTTATGCCAGTGACATTTCCTAGAAGTTTAAACGCCTGTTTGGAGTAGCACCAAGAATTACCCAAATCTTACTGCTGCTGGGCTGTCAGGTTTGTGCTCAGTGCCTGGCTGGCCCCATCTTGTTGGAGTTTGTGGTGCAGGCACAGCTGTGTCTGCCACTCCTCACCCTCTTGGGTGTTTGGAGAGCCTAGCAAAGCTGTTCTGCCCTGCAGAGTGCATCTTGCCTGCCCGGTGGAGCTTTGTGTTATTTGGGCGCTCATTTGGTTTGTAGAAGGGTCTGGTGAGCTCTAGACTTGGTGTGAAGGAAGAAGCCAGGCAGTTGCAGAAGGCAAAGGAGAGGGGCGAGACTTGCTTTCTGCTGGCGGAAAGCAGATAAGTCTGCTCAGCTGCCCCTGAAACTTCAGCCTCAATGTCTCCCACAGCACAAGGGAGGTTGAAGAGGGCGATTCTGGTAGCCAGCTAAGTCCTGACTTCAGAATGCTGGAGGTATCCCAGCAGAATTCAGGTCCACTGTGAGAATGTGCCCTGTTTTACCCCAGCTTTCACAGCTGACCTGCAGTCACAAAAACCTCGTCAGACAGGCTTAGGAACGTTGCAAAACCATCTTCCTAAATACAGTAAAGAGAAGGGAATAAAGCTGGTAATAATTAGAAAGGATTTTGTTGCTGTTGTCTTTTCTTCAGGAGTTAATGGAGATGTCCATGTGAACAAAGTTCACGTGTGCTCTGCGAGTACATGTAAATTTATCTCCTAGGAATTAAAAAACTTCTTCTGTTTCCAAGGATAAACATAACCTCCTCCTTCCCCTCAGCGAGGCCTTAAAGCCTGAGGTCAGTTTGCTGAATTGGTTCACACAGCCATCCAGAAAAGTACAACGGGATCCCTCGATTCTCTCCTCTTTCTTCAAATAAGAATAAACCAAACATAAAATAAAACAGACCTAAAATGTTTTCATGAAGAAGTTGAGCAAATTGTATCTTCCTTTTCAGATAGTTATTACTGCAAGTGTGTCGCTAAGAATGGTGCCTGATGGTTGTGCTCTTAGAGGTTCTGAATTAATCCAAGATGTGCTCTCATCCAAACTCAAATGTGTTTTCAAACCAGGAACTTGAAATTTCCTCAGATCCTTTTAGCCCCCCCTTGAAGCACCCTGACTTGTTTGTAGCGTGGGTTTCCATTCCTAGGGGCTGTAATCGTAGTCCCAGCCGTCTATTTTCTGTGAAGAAATAGTTGGAATTCGTTCAAACTTCTTTTTTTAAAACTTTGAAGTTGAACTCTTGATGCAAGAGAGATGGCTCGTACAAATAGAGCTGACTCCTCCTAAGAGAGCTTCCTTTTGAATAAGTAAATAAAAGATATAATAAATATTCTTGTATTATTTTCTGAAGTTTCCCCCCCCCCCCCCCTCTTTTTAACGAG
>NW_010208283.1:33191-38594 GCF_000695765.1 Mesitornis unicolor
CATATACGGCTCATACTTAAGTAAAGAGGAAATCGCTTTCTCCGACCCCACTCCTGATGGCAAGCTCTTTGCAACCCAGTACTGCGGCACCGGCCAGTTCCTGGTGTACAACTTCCTCAACGGCCAGCACCAGACCTGACCGCTCCCCAAGGAAGTCCCTCTTTTTTGGGAGACTTCTGCCAAAACGCACGGAGCAGGTGCAGATGTTCAGCAGAAGCCAGGGCCATTTTTCTTACAGTGAACTCAGGACTGGTAACAACCGAAAGGTTGTACTATTTTATTAAAATTGTAAACAATGCAGTAATAGGCTAACTTTGTTTTTTTAAAAAAAAGAAAGATATTTTATTAACTTTTTCAGAAGTTTGATTGTATTTTATCTAGCTAGTCATGTTTACATGCAGCAGCAAATTGTTCATAGTGGACTGTGAACTAATGCAAAGACTCTGGTCTCGTGACGAGCGCGGGCTGAAGTCGCTAACGCGGTGCTGTACCGGCGCTGCTCGGGGCCAGCCCTGGCAGTGGTCAGTGCTGCGCCCCGGGGCGTGGAGACGGGAAGCTCGACGGTGCGGTCTGGTAGGTGACAACCCCCACGGCCTGCACGGTGCCTTCTGGGGCGCAGTCTGTGCGCTGCGGGGCATCAGGGAGCCTCCTGGGCGTCAGCAGCGGGGAAACCTGTCCTGTCCCCTCCCCTCCGCCCCCAGATTAGCCATAGAGTACAAGGTGGCTGGTGGAGTCACCCTCCTTCAAGCACTGTACTGAGTACATACCTTCGTTAGCAGACTTTGCTTTTGTACTTGTCACTCCTTCATAAATCTCTCCTCTTTTAAAGGGTTTGTATGTTGAAAAACTGCTGTGGCCTTTCTTGATCTGTACATAATGTAGATAGATTAAAAATAAAATACTTGATAGCTTTTTTTAAAGTTACTCCATATTGCTACTACGTGTGAATGAATCTTTCGCGTATTCCATACTTGGTATGTGAACTGTGATTACTGCAGTGGCTACAGCAGCGGGTGTTTTGGACACACTCTGGAGAACGCAGTCGCCGATTCCCTTTGCATCGCACGCCGAGGATCAGTTCCCCAGCAGCTCCAGATCAACCCCAACCAGGTACAGGGTGTACAGGGAGGTGAGAGGTGATGCCTTCAGCCTTGAGCAATAGCTCAAAACCCTAATATAAGGTGGGAAAGATTTAACTAAATTTAAACGTATGGTTTGTTTCGATTTTAGAGCCTATGTGCAGTTAGGATACGCTTGTTATATTCTGCTGTGCTTAACCCTGGGCTAGTGCTAAAGCAAAGAGCTCGCTCCACCTGTGAAGTGATACTTTAGTGAGTATTTAATGAGTACTTAAAGCTGGAGTAGCTGCTCAGTGGTGAATTCTGGTCTGTGGAGGCTGCAGTTCCAAGCCGTGACTTGTCACTTGCAAGGGACACTGAGCAGACTGTAAAGGGCCTTGTCAAAAACGTGAGAGAGAGGCAGTCTTAAATGGTAACTTAATATATTCAAATTTAATGAGAGCACATTATAAACATACCATAGCCACAACTTCAGACAGTTTCCGTCCATAAACAGTAACATGAGGTAGACTGACTAGTGAAGCTAAATTCACCAAGTTTTTGGTTAAGAAAAACTTTACACTGGGAAAGCAACATTTTTAACCCTCTTCCGAAAGTCACAAAAAGCAATTACATAAGTTAAGCAAAAAGCATCTGCATATGATTCTTTAAATCTTAAGTTTACATTCAAATTTAACCTGTGAATAGACAAGAACATCTCCAGGTAAAACATAACGCTGGCCAGTTGAATACATTCATAAGCATGGCCTTGATGGTGAGGCTTACAACCAAAAGGGAACAGCACTACCCCAGGTGTCAGAGAAGGGGGCTCTCCTGCCCAGGCCCTCGCAGGCAGCCGCTCCGAGCGTGCAGCGGGACAGGCCCTCCAGCCTCTCCAGCTGCTTTGGTCCCAGTTACCAAAACTGGCTTCTGCACAGGAGAGGGTTAAGGAAATGGGTTTACTATGAGCTGGTAACCGCAGGGAACTACGCTGCCTTTCTGCCTGCGCCCTCAACCTTCAGGACGATTTCGCACTGCTTCACCAGAGGGCTGACTCCTGAGTTGTCTCAGCACCTGGGATTTTTAAGAACTTAGTGCAAACATCAAATACATGAACAAAAAAGGAAACCCTTTTTTTTGAACACGTAATACCTGAAACTCCTACACCACACTAAGGCTCAGGGTCGGCCTTAAGCCCTTCTGGCAAAACCAGAACTACCAGAATACATTCAGGTGTGGATCAAAAGCTTCGAGAAGCATCTTTTATACCCCTACTTCCTCCACGTGGTACAATAGATAAGGCAGGTTGTGGCTGAAGGAAAATAAAGTTACAGAGCTGGGTTGTCCCTCTGAAATGTGCTAAATTTACAGCATCAGAGTTAAGCTACATTACACAGCAAACATATGCAAACAGTTGCCTTTAGCCTCCGTTGAATATATTACCTTTTTTTCATCTGTAAACATCTCTTTCCACAAGATAAAAAAAGTTGCTTAATGAACACTATGCATTAAAAAAAAATGCAGCTTTGGCAGGTCCTTCTCCAGTGAGTTGCGGGTCAAGTATAAAGGCCTGTTAATTTCATTGCTTTTGGGGGGAGTAAATTGCTATTCCTGAATCGCTTTGAAGAGCGCGCTGCATTTTTCTTTTTAATAAAGGGGTCAGGATGTGCAGGAAGTTTAGTTTTTGGTATGGATACCTCAGTGAGGTACCCCATGCTCACCGCTACACCTTCACCCCGACAACCAACAGCTCCCGCACCACGTTCACTCCAGAACAACCTAACAAGCAGCAGCAGCACGCTCACAAGTAGAACAAGGCCACGACCGGTGTTTACAGGGGTTGCTCAGATCAAGGGCTGACGGTGTCAGGTGACAAATTCAACAAGACAGAGTCACAGCTCCTGGGATGTCTCCCCCTCTCCTCTGGAGCTCCTGTAAAACGCCTCCTGTGTCTCTGGGATCCAGCCCAGGCAGTGTCACCCTCCAGCATCTCTTTTTTTTTTTTTTGGTCCCTCCAGCATCTCTTTTTTTTTTTTTTGGTGCTTTTGCTTCAGGTGTGGGTAGGACTGACAGACCTGACCTCAGCTCTGCAGCCAACTGGAGGTGAGTGAAAGGAGACAGTGAGGAAGCTGCATACGGCCCACCACAGAGGCATCAGACACGCAGGACTCATGCAAAGGAGGACGGACCACAGGTCTGGAAAAGTGATAAAGAGGGGGCAAGTGAAGGTGATTTGCTGGCAAGGTATTCTAGCTTCTGGCTGAGGAGAGAGCGTCTCGGAGAAGGCTTTTGCTTCGTCCCTGGGGTCAAGGAAGAGACTGATGGGGTGAAGTAACGGGGCCAGGAGAACCTAGGTGCACAGTGCCTGCCATGCGTTTGCGGATTTGTTCAGGTTTAAGTAGTAAACTTTGAACACCTGTGGAAATTTTGCCAAAGACAGTTTCAATACATACACAATTACACGTTTTAACCTAACACTGCACAGAGAACAAGACTATTCCTTTTCATACAAATCTCTACGTTACATTGTAGTTTCAAACCCCTGAGTATTCCTGTACCGCAGTACAGAGCTGAAGAGACACAGTGGGCTCTCCTCCACATCGCTTTCAGAAATGCCACGTGCTGCGTTGCGGTTCCTGTCACACATTCAAGCTGGCAGCTGCCGGGAGCAGCTTCTTCCCCTCGCTCAGCTGGATAGAAGAAGGATTATTCTTCAACCAAATTACGTCCTCTTCCGTGATCCCACAGCTTGCTCGGCTGGGGAATCAGTGTCGGCGGTTGTGACTGATGGGAAAATAAATCCAGGGTCCTTTAAATAGTAAGGGAGATGGTATTTTATCGCTGTGAATAAAGCCTGCTTCAGAGCTGTGGGGAATCCTTTAGAGCAGTCTCCATAAGTATTGGTTGCACTTTGCTCCACAGTGATTGTACTTTAAAAAAAAAAAAACCACAAGTTCTTTTTCTTTTCTTCGTTAGCAGTGCCTTAGCGAAGCTCATATGTGGCGTCCCGTCAGGAAGTAGAGCGGTTTGTCGTCGCTGCTGTTGGCAGTCTGGAACTCGTCCCGCAGCCGGAACTGCCACTCGTCCTCCAGCTCCAGCCGCACTATGGTCTGCCGCAGCGAGCTTCTGTCCTGGCAGATGACGCACAGGGTGGCACCTGCAATGGACAAGCACATTAGAGTCTTGGGGTACGGCTACAACTCCATTTCCTTCATTCGGTAAAGAAATCTCTGCTGCTGGTTAGGAACATTTCTCATTTTAAAAAAACCCAACATTTTAGAGGCATCTATCACCAACCAGGCTCAGGTCAGTCCTATCAAATCCCTAATTTCTCTGGTTTAATGAACTTCCCGTTTTCCTTCCCCGTGGTGTTCCCAGACTGTGCAGTCATTTAAGATGCAGGAGAGCTGACACCTTCAGGGCATTCTCTGTTCTGTGCTCCAGCCCACACAGCTGGCACACAGGAAGCTCAGGTTCAGATCCCTCCTCTGCCTACCTACCAGTGAAGGCCCTTCCTACCAGGCACCCTCTGCCTGTTTTTGGGAAGAAACTGCCCCTTGCCCAAGAAATAACAAACAACACAGTTTCTCTGGCCGTGCTCGGTTCACATCAGCTCTGGGCTCTTGGCAACGGCAGCACCATCCCCACCGTGGCTGCTGCATGAGTCCAAAACTCCGTTCCTGGGACTGGCTCAGGGCCACCTCCACTGCACCCCCACACGGGCACCACCCTCACTCAATGCCAGAGGGAAACGGCTCAGCTGTGCCCCCCCAAATGCACTGGAGCTCTGTAACGCACCTCAGTGTTACTCGATACCTGTGGCAATTTGCTGTTTGTTAGGATGAAGATAAAATGATGAAGATTTTATTGAGGTTTATACGGTTCTGGTGAGGGTAGAGGCCATCATCCTCAGCTCGGAGCTGCCCCAATCTACAGGACTGAATATTTATTGCCACTGCAGACATCACTGGAGCAGAATTTCTTGTCTTCGTCAGCAACACCTATGCTCTAAACTCTCAAGTTGCTGACTGCGTGATTTACTGACCTATTCCCACGTGTCCTTGTTCTTCTGCATCTGTTTCCATTTGATGTCACTTTAAAATAATTTAATGAATGTAATTTGTCAGAGCTTAGCGAAGGTTCAGTTGTGCTTATCGCTACCAGGAACAGAACTTCTACTCCCAAAAGAAACTTCCCAGCTATTTCTTTTGTAAACAATGGCAGCACTAACTGAAAATAATGGAGCTGTTGAACGAAGCAGGTTATTCCCCTGCCTCTACCCTGGTGTGACAGCCCCAGGATGCCCAGGAGAGCAGTGGGGTTACCTTTCAGAAACCTGAACCGC
>NW_010208283.1:38625-42624 GCF_000695765.1 Mesitornis unicolor
GCGCCAACGAAGGAGTCACAGAGATAGAGCAGAAGCCCGCTGAAGAACACCCCTTCGCAGTTGACGTTGACCGAGTGCGGGCGGGAGCTAACATAGCATATGGCCACCTGCAATGGAGAAAGGAGAGAAAGGGAGCAGATTTTTGTGTTAGAAAATGCCAAAGTTGTGACTTTTAAGTGCAATGGAAAATACCAGCAATAGCAGGCGAGTCAGCTGGTGCTGGTCAAAACACAACCCAAGAAGCATGTGGAATTGAGCAAACTGCCCCAAGGAAACGACACACGGGACAGATGGCTGGATTCAGATTTGGTCACCACAGCTGCAATAGGTCATGTTAGGGCTCTCTGTAATTCAGTTTGATTTTTCTGCTGCTCTGTGAATTACCTGCTTGTAACGACTGTTAAGATTATTTGGGTTGTTCTGCTCAACATTTGTCACACACAGCAAGCAGCTCCACGAGTACCGAAACTGCTGAAGCTTGAGCTCCTCTGCACTTACACACACAGAATCACAGAATGGTTTAAGCTGGAAGGGACCTTAAAGCTCATCCAGTCCAACCCCCCTGCCATGGGCAGGGACACCTCCCACCAGACCAGGTTGCCAAAAGCCCTGTCCAACCTGGCCTTGAACACTTCAGGGAGGGGGCATCCACAACTTCCCTGGGCAACCTGTGCCAGTGTCACATCTTCACTTGTTGACTGCAAGCATCAACTGAGTGGTTCTTCTGGGTCTCAGTGCCATGGTGGCTGTTCTCTATCAAATGGTTTCTTCTCTATCTTGCCACTGACCTCCATAAAATTTGTCAGAACAAAACCCTTGTTAAAACTTTCACCCTGCTGCAGACTCTGTTCAAACTGACCAATGGGTTCAAAAATTCTGGTCCTCTAGCTCCAACAGCGGAGTCTCACTGTTTGAGACCGAAGCCTTCAAACTCTACCCTTGATGCTGAGGGTTCATAAAAGAAGGGGTTTTTGACACAAGAAAGATGTTGAAGCAAAAGTTTGTGTTTAATGGTTCCCATTATCCCTGCAAACACTTTGTACCTCGAGGCCGATGTTCAGGTAGCAGTCAATGGCCAACACCGGGTTCTTGAAGTTATGAATGGCCTTTGGGAAGAGTTTATATGTCGCATGTTGGAGGAATTTCTCCAGGAGGAACTGGGATGGGGCTGCCAACAAGGTATGCTCACTGTCAGGGGCGCAGACGTACTGCAGAGGCATTATTGGTGCCAGGCTGTCCGAAACCTGCAATGAAACCAAGTTCAAACTGTGACAACACCCTTCATCCTGCCTTACTCCCCAGCAGTATAGGAAATGACATCCTCCTTGTGTGGAGTCATCCACAGAAAATGTTTTCTGTGGCACTTTCTCATAGGCCAGGCCATCACTACAGATTCCACTGCAAGCACAAGGAAAGGAAAATTTGAAAAATTACCTCCCCAAATACTCAAATCTGGGGTTTAGTCAGTTGAATCTGATATCCGAGTGTGAGCTTTAGAAAGAGGAATGGTGTGGGATGTGTTTTAAACCACGAGGAACACAAACCATGAGATTCCTACGTGAAAACCAACCCTTTGAAACACACCTGCACCTAAAGCCAGCACAGGTGTAACATACTCCATAAAATACTAGATATCCTCACACCATTTTTGTAAATATGTGGATTTTCCTGGGTGGATTTCAGAAGGTTCCAAATTTCAGTGCCTTTCCTCAGGTCTCTTTTAGTCAGCAAGTGCAAGGACCGAAAGCCATCACAAACCAGCAAATGCTGGAAACCCCCGGCTGTGTTAAAATTATTAAAACCAGGTCCAGTACAACCTGCCTGCTTTTGATCAGAGTGGTTGCCAATTCTTCCTCCTTCGGAGGTACCAGGGAACAGCCAGGCCAAACTCTTTCCAATCCCAGCCCATCTTCTGGGTTAGGAGGATTATTGTTCATAATTTAGAATTAGCAAAATATTTATTATTGTCTATTTCGGATGTAGCAGCCCTACCACAGAATAGGCCATGAATGTCAAGTAAGCACTAATTAAATCTAAAGGGAATTCATTCTTTCTATGGGAAACAGGTCCTGATTTTACCCTTTACACATGGCAGCGCATAAAACCACACTCACCATGATTTTTGGCTTCACGACAAAGTCCTTTTGCCCCCCAACCTGAATATGTTTCTTCATGACACTGAAGTTGTTGAAGCGGCAGATGAGGAGGCCGCTGCTGTTCGTCCGCAGGTTAAAATCTACATCTTCACAGAAATACCTGGGCATAAACCACAAGGTCACTGAAGCAGCCGTGTGGCTGCTGTGCGTGAGCAAGCATTCACACCCCCGCTGCCGAAACACATCGAGACTTCTGGAGATGATCTGATATGATATGATATTTAAGGAAAGCAATTTCTGGTCTTCTTAAGACCAAAGAAGTCTTCCCTTTTCAGTGCATCTGTATGTTTCTTCCTCTACCAAGTCTGGCTAGCCCTCCTGTCCTCATCACATACTGGCATCAATCATTTCCTTCCTTACTTTTTCCATTTATTTTTTCCTTTTAATTCTTTTTGTTTAATACATATTTTAGAACTGAAAGAAGTTCTGCAGTCACCAACCTCCACTTCTGAACAAGCCAGTTGAATACAACAGATTTTATGATGAACTGGAATCAGGGGCTAAATGTGGCTTTGACAAATACCTGGCCAGGGGAGACAGAGCAGCTGAGAAGGAACATTTATCCTGTGCAATGTACGATGTGACTGCTCACTTCTGTGGGCTGCTTCCCACCTCATGATTCAACCTGCAGGAGAATGTGAAACCAGGAGCTCTGGAAGCTATACCAGACACTGACACGCTGCAATTCCTCACTCAAATATATGGGAGCCCTGAAAGAAGCAGTAGGAGACCAGGGTGAGATGCCCCGGGGCCAGTCTGTGGGTAGCAGAGATGGGGTTTATTCTAAACTCACTTGGCCAGGGAGGGAGGGCATTGGAGATTGCTTCAGTCTGAGATGAAAACGAGAGGTAAAGCCCCATGAAAACAGTGCTTTATTGCAAATGCCTTCGGGATGGAGTTAGGTGAGGAGGAGGGGGAAAAAGGAAGGAACCAGTGGAAAGTTATTTATTCGTCTGGTTTTTACTGCAAACACAAGCGGCAATAGGGAGAACAGCTGACTCTGAAGGAAATAACAAGGAACTCCTCCTCCCTCCTCATAGCATTTCACATAGCAGTGGCTCAGCCACTGCCCATACCCCTTGTTCTTAGTCATGCAAGAGGCTCCTGCCTCTTACAGAGGCACTCTGGAAGCTCCACACTCTTCCTGTGATTCATGTAATTTTGGTTTCTTTCTTCTGTTTCTGGTTTCACAGTTACTTATTTCTCCTGAAGCTTCTTCTTTACCCACTGCCTTTCAGTCTTCTGTAGCCTTCCCTTGCCCTTGCCTCATGCTCTGCCTCTCCCAGTTCGTTTGGCTGATGGTAAGTTTAATTTGATGCCTTATTTATTCAGCTGCAACATACATCACTCCACATTTTGCTTTTGTATTTGTGTGCTCATTACCTTACACAGGATCTTTCTATTTATCTCTACAGCATTTAGAAATATGGTGACAAGATTCTTCTCTTAACAGCATATTATTTTATCACACACACACACACACATATATATATATGTATATATTGCCTACCTGTTTAGATCATATTGCACATTCTGGGTCAGGTCTATGTTGAGCAGTATAAAATCACGCACATGGCACCTGGAGAACGGAGCCTTTGCTTTCCTGGCATTCAGCTTGCTGTTCCATTTCTGAACACCCAGTATCGCATAATGAACAATTTTGGGGGTGGCTTCAATGTGTTGGAGGACACTCTTCAGAGACACGTTCTTGCTGGAACCTCCAGGCTCCAGGGATTGGCTGCAAAACGTGATCACACACAATGTACAAACATGGCTTATTATTTTTCTATAACATAATCTTCATATCTATATATATATATAGATATATATATATACACACACA
>NW_010208284.1:0-15142 GCF_000695765.1 Mesitornis unicolor
AACTCCTGACATCCTGGGATGCTGTGATTCAAAACAATTTTCGGTATTTTTCAGCTTCTCTGGTATCATATGGTGTTCTAATCTGATAAGGAATAAAGGGCCAGTTTTGCATCTTATAATGAAATTATCTTTGAGAATTACAAAACATAAACTAGACAATATATGATGAGTGAAAGAGAATGCCCCTGTGCTTTCTCTCTGTAAACAGGTTACTTATCAGCAAATTCTAAAAAACAATTTCAACCACCAACGTTTTGGTTGTGTATTAATATATTAATATCATGAATGACAGGAATGGCAGGCTAATGTTTGTTTATTTTCACTTTTGTATTTGTCTTCCTCAGTTTTACTTAAAAACCTTGCACACTCCTGAGGAAATGCATGCCCGACTTGCTGTTGCACTTCAGAAACCATTCTCTTTTAAGGAAAGTCGCTGAACTTGCTTTCTATAATGGATTTTATTTCTCTCTAAAATAGGAATATTGTACTGTAGAGCTCTTTATTTAATCCAGTGTTCGATCAAGCTATGGGGGGCAGCTCATCCTCTTATCTCCTGATTTTGGTCACATGTAATAGAATAGGCAGACGATGCCTCTGAGCTGTGACTGATGGAGGAGTGATGATTTTACTGGGAGCTTCATGTTTCACTGATCTTTTTTATATCGCTGTTAAAGTGAGTTAAATTTGGTGTAATTAGCAGATGTTAGAAAATTATAATTATTACCTGCTTATTTTTTTCTTATTGCTTTTGTATATAAACATAGTTCATCACACACAATATTGTGATATATATCACAACAGATATTTATTTCCAGGAAATAGTAAGTGTTTGGAAATTATATAGACCTGTCAGATAAATATTACCTTTGAGGACACACAAAAAATGGTGTACATTATCTCCATCAGTCTCCATTACAGGTTTTAAGGAGGTATTGTTTTGAATTAATTAATCACTCTGTTGAGGGATTGAAAGAGCTATTTCTCCTCATTAAATCTTAATTGTTTTAGGTACAAATTCTTCCTATTCTTTTCCAGAAAAAAAAAGATTAACATGGTAGACACAATAGGGAGAGGTTTTGATGGTGATAAGCTTAAGCTAAGGCTAACAATAACGAGTGAGTGTTAGATATAGAAGATACATCACTAAAAGTAAGTAATAGCAACAAGCAACTATACATCAATTCAGTTAAAAGGAAGCATGCAAAAAAAACCCCAAATAAACCTCAAAATCAATGAGAGAAAAAACCCCCAACAGAAAGTCCTGTGAGAAATATGCTTTTACAAAACAGGCATTCTGAAAAAAAAGCTTTACAAATATTTTTTCCTCATTTTCCTCTTTTTCAAGAGGAAATATGAGTCCACTTCTGCTTTCTCACTGGTGGAACACCATCACTTTAATTCACGTTTATCTTGCTACTGGTGTTCAAAATCAGGTGAGCATCATGGAGTGGTTTTTATTTTCTAACTAAACTTGCAACATTTGAGTGGTAAGATATTTTTTGCTTCTAGATTACTAATCTATTCCTCTGAAGTATTATTATTATTATTATTTATATTTAAAAACACTGCAGGGCTAGAAGCTGAAGCCAGCTGCTACTTACTGAGCAGCATTTTTACCTGATTCTAACTGGGTTTGCCAGCTTTGGAAACCAGTATCTCAAATATTTCTTTTTCTCTTGTTAAACAGAATTAATTTTAAAAAATACCAAAGTAGCACATACAGTCACTGCTTTATAGAGGGAGGAACGGAGTATGTCTCTGGAAATTAGCTGTAATTATCTGCTGAAGTTTCGTTATTTTTCAGGTTCTGGAGTTATGGTTCATTAAGTGATATCATATCAGACTGGTCTATGAGATGATGCAACCAAAAATTATATAGAAAAATCAAAACTATTTCTACTAGGCAATGACTTACTTTCATTTTTTTCATTATGCATAAGGGAATTTCTAAATATAAATATAAATATAGATATAGATTAGATACAGATATAGATATAGATATAGATATATAGATACAGATACAGATACAGATATAGATATAGATATAGATATAGAGATAGAGATAGAGATAGAGAGATAGAGATAGATATAGAGATAGAGATAGATATAAATTTATAAAGTTTTTGCATATAAATTACAAGAAGAAATTATATAGGAAAAGGCAATAAATTACCTACTGGTAATAAGAAATAAAGTACATATTGCAACACGTATCACTCTCTCAGTTTGTCTTGACGCCCTTCCAGAAGAAGCTACAAACACTGACCACTTTGCAGTCCTGGTAAAATAAAAATGGATATGTGCTATTATTTCATAAGGTTTTTCCTTTTCCTTTCTACTTTTGTGGCTATCTTATTCTGCAGCTGTAAAATAGCATTAGGTGCTGTTCCAATGCATCACACCACAAAATGATAAGATAGTCTGACACGTTTCAAGGCAGCAAGAACAGCCAGAATAAAAAACTTACTCTGTGGCTTCTTAGTGTAAATAACAGAGAATGTGAAGTGTCCTGCTGTGGTACAGTAATCAAACTTCTGTTGTAATAGCTGTAAGTCTTCCAGTGTATGTCTGTAAGACGTATAGATATCCCCCTGTTTCTTACTTAATCCTATTTTTTCTAGGTTGAATCCATCATTTAATGGAACTGACAAAACTGTTCCTACAGTATTGGAACATGTATTTGGCTTTTGTGGTCCCTTTTCCTAGGGTTGAGATTTTTTTTGAAAGAAAAACACCGTAGAGCTGTAGTTGTCTTACATCTTCTCATTAAATTGTATGGCTGAAGGTCCAGATTGTCCAAAGCAGTAGAAATTGTCATGCAGATCTGGTTGCTAAGAGAGAAGTGATGCAGTCACAGAATCACAGAATCACAGAATCACTCGGTCAGAAAAGCCCTCTGAGATCATCACGTCCAACCGCTCCTGTCTACCCACTAAACCATATCCTTAAGTACCTCGTCTACCCGCTCTTTAAACACATCCAGGGATGGTGACTCCACCACCTCCCTGGGCAGCCTGTGCCAGCTTCTGACGACCCTCTCAGGAAAGAACTTCCTCCTTCTCTCTGACCTGAACCTCCCTTGGCACAGCTTGGTGCCGTTTCCCCTTGTTCTATCCCCCATCACCTGGGAGAAGAGACCAGCACCCACCTCTCTCCAAGCTCCCTTGAGGCAGTTGTAGGTGGTGCTGAGGTCTCCCCTCAGCCTTCTCTTCTCCAGGCTGAACAAGCCCAGTTCCCTCAGCCGCTCCTCATAAGTCTTGTTCTCCAGAGCCCTCACCATCCTTGTGGCTCACACATTAGCCCTCACTGGCAGAAGGAAATTCTGGACGGGAAGAGAAGTGAAAGAAAGTGGCAGAATATCAGAGATCTTCCAGAGAAATTTGAAGTTCGAGAGCATCAGAGTTTATGAAGTTGCTCCTTTTAAAAGAACTTTCTAGAAAATTAACTTCTGCTGGTTTGCTCTATATGCAAGAAAAGATTAAGTACCTTTAGAGGAAATGTATAGCTGGTATTTAGGTAATTCTTTAGATGAGTTAAAGTGTCCATCTGCCTTCTAACAAAGTAAGATGTTGACATACAATGCCGAGTAGTTTTCAACATCCTTTCTGCTTGACCTTAAACAAAAAAGACAACTACATTGAACTATGTTGAGGGAGGATCTTTGAGCATAAAAAATAAACCAGCCCAAAACCAAAACCAAAAACACCCCAGGAAATATTTAGATGAAAACTCATACTTTAAAGTCTCTTTGGCCACAACTTCAGCTGCGGTATTTAGAAATGACTCCAAGCAATTTCGGAGCTGTTAGCTGGTGGATAGGTCAAATAACAGAAAGGTAGAAAAGAGCAGAGGTGAAGTATAGAACTGTCAGGTCTAACTTGAATTCTTGAAAAAATACTAGAGAAAATGTAGAGATGAGCTATATATAAGCATTTGAAAGCAAAAAAAAGATGACAGTCACTAGGTAACTTGGATCTCTCAAGAGAAAAATATGTGAAGCCATTGCAATTTATGTTCTCAGGTGGAAATAAACCTTCTGGATAAGGAAGAATTATGTGATCTGTATCTTGAGTGCATCAGCATTCTTGTAAGTAAGCCAAGAGAACACTGTCTTAGTGAAACTACCACTAAATGATACATAACTCAGGGGAAAAAATAGTAAAATGTTAGTGATTCAATGTGGAAAAACATTCAGAGGAAGTGTTTTGGATCCACAGATGTTCCTCTTCACTGGTCTTCATCAATGGCCTGGATGGCTGAATTGGGAATATTGTGACTGCGCTTGCAAATAGCACCAATCTGGGACAGAGAAGGGCAAAAATTTTAGTAATGGCCTGGAAAAGAAAGAAGATTCAGCTGAGCAAAGACACGTAATTATGGCAGCCATAAACAAATACATGCAAATTGGGAACAACATGGCAGTTATCTGCAAAAACAGATAGAGGGAATTTGAGCTCAATAAGATTTGAGCTACGGAGACAGGCTGAGAGAGTTGGGGTTGTTCAGCCTGGAGAAGAGAAGGCTCCAGGGGGGATCTTATAGTGACCTTCCAGGACCTGAAAGGTGCCTATAAGAAATCTGGGAAGAGCTGTTCACTGGGGCATGGAGCAATAGGATGAGGGGAATGGTTTTAAACCAGGAAAGGGCAGATTTATGTTGGATCTGAGGAAAAAGCTCTTCCCCATGAGGTGGTTGATCAGTGGCACAGGTTGCCCAGAGGTGGTGCAGGCCCCATCCCTGGAGATATTCAAGGCCAGGCTTGATGGGGCTGTGAGCAACCTGATCTGGTACCAATGTCCCTGTCACTGCAGGGTTGGACTGGATCAGCTTTAAAGGTCCCTTCCAACCCAACACATTCTGTGATTTTATGTTGTTATCATTATCACATCCAGTACAAATAAAAGCAAATTAGGAACCCATTAGCATGTAAGAATTTTAATGACGGTGAAAATATTGTCTGGGTTTTAAATGAACTTGTTGAATTCTGACATTTGTTTCTTTCAGTCTGTTTAAGTTTTTCCCAGCTGTAATTTTTAACAGGAACCATATAACTTTTTTCCCCAGAAGTACTATTTGTTCAATAGGAGTGAATGGATGCACATCAAATCCTGCTGGCCCTGACAATAACCCTTAACGTGAGGTTCCAGTTAATAGCTTCAGAGGTACCTGCCATCCGGCATATGAGGAGCCATGTAGTGAAATTGCCATAAATCACTGTGTGGCTGGACTGTGTCACAATGGATCACAATGCAATGATCTCCCTGGAGAATTGAAGTGTCACAGTCAGACTAGTTAAAAAATCACTTTTGCCATGAGGCTTTTGGGTTTGTCACAAAGAAGTGGCTGAAGAATGTAAATGTGGCATTTCTGGGAAGAAAAAAAGTATTTTAAATACTCTGCTGCTAAATTTCCAGTATCTAAATTAATGAAGTATCTTTTGAGTGTCTGTAGCAGGAATCTAAACCGACACTTGCTCATTTCTTTTTATAGGAAACAGTAAATTCTTACGTACTGCTGCTGAATCTGTTTTGATGAGAAATTTTATACAAAATCAGATGCTTAATATTAAAATCGGGCCCTGAAACCACCACCCTTCGTAATTCAACTGAGCATAGTAACTTCAGATATATTTGTCCATGCGGCAATGATTTGAAAATTCAAAACACAGACATACGAGCACACATAGGTTAAGATCTTCATTTCCAGTCCATAAAGTTATAGTGATTTAGTATTTATTTTTAGTTTGTCAAACAAATATATCATGTTGGGTTTTCCATATTCAGTATCTCCACTTGGGTGACAGTCACATAACCACATGTGACAGTTACACATATATCAGTGTATAAATGTTACCATCGCTGATTAACGTCCCCGTTTTACTACTTTATCATCATTTTTATGTTAGTTTTAGGTAGTACTTCAGTAAGCAGATGTTACCATCTATTTACGAAGGCAAAAATGAGAGAGATGCTTCAATTTTTAATAGCAATCAACAGGGAGGAAAACTTCAGCCATGTGAGAACGCTGCAGAGCTGGTGTTTGGGATGGGGTAGAAACGTGGCTTGAAGACACCTTGCTGATTTAGAAACCAACCAACCCGTGTGCAGGGCAGTTTTAATATGCACTGTCTTGTATTTATGCCTCAAAGTCTCTTCAACCGTGCCCTAAAGACATGGTTCACATCTCCTTTAATTTAAAAACTCTGCTAAACTAGGCCCAAACAGGACTGAACTTTTAAAATTTCGCAATGATTTATTACCCTGCATTTGCACTTAATAAATGCTAAGAAAACAGGGTTATGTTTAGTTTTAAAGCTATCACAGTGCACTGTAGGACTACAGATTTGTTTGGACTGATACTCTTCTTTTCTCTCCTGATGAACGCATGGTCAGATGTGGGGAAATTTGACGGCACACTGCAGTCTGTTCTGGCAATAGTTATGCCACCGAAGCATGGCATTCCTTTATAAATCTTTTTCAAAATGAAATGTGAAACTCAGATCTTCAGCCACACTTGGTATCCAGGTTTTTAAAGCACTGGAATGAATTATGTTTAGCTCACTGAACCGTATCTCTGGTTTAAGTCTTGAGTAATTGTTAAATTATAATAAATTGGTCCAGTCTCTTTTGATCTTCGCAGGAACATTATTTTTGCAAGAATTTAAATATCTCTAGAAACTTTTTAAGTGCTTGGTAAATAAGAGAACAGAAAACGATACCTCTTATACTTTAACTCACTGTTACAGTTTTTATGAGAAAAGTTACCACAAGAATGTCTCAAGTTTGAAACCTGGCATTGAATCCAGCACTTGGATCCTTGTTCCACACACAATGATTGACTTTTTAAATATCAATTAATTAAAATGTATTTATTTGGTTTGAAAACAACTGTTTTTCAGTGCAACAAAGAATATTTACTTGGCACAACTTACGGTGTATGGTGTAAAATAAAGGTGCTGTCATCAATGAGCCACGTGATTTTCTTGCTGGATGATGACTTCATGAGCTATAACAGCATGGCCAATATAACCTAAGTGTAAAATGTAAATTCATGTTTTATCTTTGGCTTTCCTTTTCAAATTCTGTGCATACGTAGCCCTCATCAGGAAACACGGATGCTCAGTGTTTCACAAGATTAGGTTTCTTATTAACTATAAGTTACCTGGTCTAAAAAATCAATACCAATAAGCTGCCAGATGTGTCAGATCTTGTAGTATCTGCTTTAGAACAGAATGTGTTGGGACGATTTTCTTTTGGAAACATAAGATGTTTTCTTAGTGTGATGGACAAAACAGCACAATATAAACGAGAAGGCTTTTATCAACAGTGTGCTTACTGATATTTCAATAAAATTAGGAATATCTGCATATAAAACCACTTGAAGAAAGAGTCATTCTCTTGAAGACCCGTTGTATCTTGAATGGTTTTTAATATTTCTGGAAGTATGGCTTTATCCTACAGTTCTTCTGTTCCCTTTGCAATCGCTTTTTGTATGAAGCTGAAACTTTCAAAGAAACTGAAATATTTTACTCTATCCCAAACAAAATGTTGAACTTTAAGTAATGAACATAAAGGTACTCACCGAAATTGGTCTCTCAGCTGTCTGTTTTCTCAGACTAAATGTGGTAATAAAGTTTTTATGTCTTTTTTTTCACCAGGTTTTACCGGTCAGTTTTGTGAAGCAGATGTGGCTGCTTGCCTGTCACAACCGTGTGGAGCCTCCAGCATCTGCAAAGACATTTTGGGTGGCTATCTTTGCTTCTGCGCACCTGGTTTTATAGGTGGGTCCAAAGGAAGATTGTTTAACATCCGCTTAAGTCAGTCCTAAAGCACAGAAAAGAAGGCTATTCAAAAATAGCGATAGATATAATTTAGCAATGTGCCTCTGATTAAGGCAGAAGCAACTTTGGTTGGTACACAAAAGTATTTGGCTGTGTAAGAGTATTCAGCTGGAAAAAATACTGACTATGAGGGACTATTTCCACTCCAATAGCTCTTACTTTATGCTATTTCAGACAGGGTGTCTGTCTTTCTTACACTGATGTGATTGCTACTCCCAACCATATGCACCTTGGCCTTAATTTATCTGCTCTCAGCTTCCTGTAACATTCAGCTGCAGTAGAAAGGGCCTCAATGGCCAAAAACACATCCAGGATCCTGGGTGGATTTAACTACTCAGGCTTAAACCTGCCCCGCAGGTCACTGTCATTTGTACACAGTCTGACTAGAATAAAGCTAGTCTGCTTATGTCAGGATACCGTCATGGTAAGGCCAGATTATGGTGTAAAAAATAAATCATAATAAAAATCATTCTAAGTACAGATTCAGACCTTTTTGAGCACCTGTATGATGAAATAATCTATAATTTAATAGTTAATAAATATTTAAAGGGTGAGTGTCACGAGGATGGAGCCAGGCTCTTCTCGGTGACAAACAATGATAGGACAAGAGGTAATGGGCACAAGCTGGAACACAGGAGGTTCCACTGAAATTGGAGAAGAAACTTCTTCTCAGTGAGGGTGACAGAGCCCTGGCCCAGGCTGCCCAGAGAGGTTGTGGAGTCTCCTTCTCTGGAGACATTCAAAACCCGCCTGGACGCCTTCCTGTGTAACCTCATCTGGGTGTTCCTGCTGCGGCAGGGGGATTGGACTGGATGAGCTTTTGAGGTCCCTTCCAATCCCTGACGGTCTGGGATTCTGTGATTCTGTGAGCTGTTGTATTTGTGTCTGTAATAGAATTCAATTCTATCTATTGTTTCGGTGGTTGGTTTATTTTATTATTATAATTATCAAAATATTAAGTATCTATATTATCAAAATATAAAGTAAAATTGACATTTCTTGTTATAGTCCTTAGTGAGGTCTTATTTTATTGAAATGTCAGTTTAAATTCTTATATCTACACAATAGTAGATTAGTATTTTTAGTTTATACTTCTTCTGTTGGCAAATAAAGCCCTCAAAACCCCTGTGAAACAATCACAAAGTTTTTACCTACCTTTAAGGCATAAGTAATAATGAATTTGAGGCCATTACCATTTGGTTATTAACAGTTATTAAAAGTTATTAAAATATTTGACCATCATGGAAAACTTTCTCAATATTTCCCATAGAGATCTTCAGGGCTTTGGGCAACCAGGGAGGTGTCCCTGCTCATGGCAGGGGGGGTGGACTGAGGGAGCTTTAAAGTCCCTTCCAACCCAAACCATTCAATGATTCTAGAAAAACATTGTAGAAAAAGACTGAGATATTTTAATATATAGGCTAAGAAACCATACTTACACTTGGGTGATGTTTGAGGAAAACTCAAGTTTTTACTGCCCTTACAATATGAAAAGAAGCAGATTTTTGAGTATATCTACAAATGAACCTATAAAATTCCCATCAGCTCTTTGTTGGGCATTATATATTATATCTACGTTTCACCTTTGCCTTTAATCAACAAGAAATGAATTCCCCAAAGACAATTTACGGCTCATTGGTAAAAGTTCCCTGTCCCTAACCCCAGTGATTTCATTTTCTTGTTGCTGCTTGCACTGGTGACTCGCCAGTGGCATCTTCCTAACGAAGTGAATCCTTCCCTTGTTTCCAGGTAATAACTGTGAGATTGAGGTGGATGAGTGCCTTAGTGACCCTTGTCACAACGGAGCTACTTGCATTGATCATCTGAACGCCTTCAGTTGCATCTGCCGGGATGGATTTCAAGGTATTAAAACATCCATAGACCCGTAACTTTGTAACTTAAATGGAACAGCAGGATTCAGTGGAATTTTGCAAACAGCATATACTGATTTCTGTAAGCTTTTTAAACTGTTGGCAGATTTAATATAATAGAATCGGGGGGGGGGAGGAACACAAACCTGTGTGGGAAAGGTTTTGTTCTTGGCATATTTGTACACTTTATATGAAAAATGTAATCGTGGTGATAAGTGGATGCATTAATATCTGCAGCTATTATTTGCTTTCAGCTCAGATTGGGAATTTAAAGTGCACCCGTTTTCCTTCTAGTGCCTAATTTTTTAAACATCATGGATTTTTAATCAAATACATTAATACAAAGCAATCTATAATTCAAATGTCACAGGGAAAAATATTACATTTCTACTGCTAGTCATATTCAGAACAACTATCACTTGCATTTTTATTAACATTCTTTGAACTTCCCAAAGCTCACAATTGCTGTAATTTATCATTTATTCTTCAAACGGTGAAAAATTATGTTAACTGAGAACTATTAGCAACAGAGTATATGCTTTAGGTGGCTATGTGGTCATGATAGCTATGTTGCCAGTCCTGTTTAACATCTTGATCACTGATCTGGATGAGGGGATTGAGTGCTCCCTCAGCAAGTTTGCAGATGACACTGAGTTGGGAGGGAGTGTTGATCTGCCTGAGGGTAGGAAGGCTCTGCAGAGGGACCTGGATGGGCTGAATCCATGGGCTGAGGCCAATTGTGTGAGCTTCAACAAGGCCAAGGGCCAGGTCCTGCACTTGGGGTGCAATAACCCCATGGACGCTGCAGGCTTGGGGACGAGTGGCTGGAAAGGACCTGGGGTGTTGGTGGCAGCAATGCCCATGAGGCAGCAATGTGCCCTTGAGCCAAGAAGGCCAACGCCAAGGGGTGGTTGCAGGGCAGAGGGGTTCTCCTGCCCCTCTGCTCTGCCCTGCTCACACCACAGCTGCAATCTTGTGTCCAGTGCTGGGCCCTCAGCTCCAGAAGGACAGGAACTGCTTGAAAGAGACCAGCAGGGCCACAGAGATGCTGGAGGGAGTGGAGCATCTCCTGCTGAGGAGCGCCTGAGGGAGCTGGGGCTCTGGAGCTTGGAGCAGAGGAGCCTGAGGGGTGCCCTCATTCCTGGGGATCCATTTGGAAAGGGCAGTGTCAGGAGGAAGGAGCCAGGCTCTGCTCTGGGATGGCCAATGCCAGGACAAGGGGCAATGGTCCCAAGCTGGAGCACAGGAGGTTCAAGCTGAAGCTGAGGCCCAAGTTTGTGAGTGTGAGGGTTCTGGAGCATGGCCCAGGCTGCCCAGAGAGGTTGTGGAGTCTCCTTGTCTGCAGACGCCCAAAGCCCTGGCCGTGTTCCTGTGTGACTGCTCTGGTGATCCTGCTCTGGCAGGTGTTGCACTGGGGGAGCTTTCCAGGGCCCTTTCAACTCCTAAGATTCTGTGATTTTGTGATTCTGTGATTCTGGACTGGAATAAATGATGTTCTTGTCTACATCAGATTTCTTTTTCCATTTTCTGGGAGTACACCTATTACCTTATTGTGAACACATGGGGTATTTCCTCTTAAGTCATTGCAATGTCGTCTATTATATTTATATTATCTATTATATCTTTTATAAATTATATTTAATGTAATTTGTTTTCTATTCTTCTATTTTCATATAGAAAAGTTGCTCTAAGCCTTAGGAATCTTTTCAATGACTGTACTTTTAATATTTTTGGAAAATTAATGAATAACTTAAACATAAAAAATATAAACATACTGTCAACGATGCTCAAATTCAAATATTAAAAGGGATTCAGTTAAAACAATTTTTACTGCACTATGCAGTAACTTCTCTTTGCCTGATTGTATATTTATAGGCCCGACTTGTGAAGCAAATATAAATGAGTGTCACTCTTCTCCGTGTCTTCATAATGCGTCATGTACAGACCTCATTGGTGGCTATGAATGCATCTGCCTACCTGGCTTTACCGGTGAGTTGTCTTCATAGTAAACCTTGTTTTCCACAGAGCACCCATTAAGACATCATTGAGTAATTTGCTCGCGTTTCCTTCTCATTTCTCTTTATCTGCCCGGGTCTAATGTTTCATTTGCATTCCAACAAACTGGAACACTGACTCCATCTGTAAACTAAATAGCACAAGATAAATTAGTCTGCGTTTAAAAAGGGCCTTCAAAGCTTCCGCAGGCAGGGAAGATTAGTTACCATTTAGCAACTCAGAAAGAAGTTGTTATGTATTTGTGGCGATAAGAACTAAATGGATGCTGACATTAGTACGTGTGCCTCTTTTGCGGGCTGATTTATGCTTCCCAGTCACAAATTGCTTGAGATTCTTGTGGTGCAGACGAATTAGAAATTGGCACCTGGTCGTCTCGCTAAATGTTCCCATCTTCTGTCTTTTCAAAGGCGCGAGATGTGAAGCAGATATAGACGAGTGCGCTTCATTTCCCTGCAAGAACGGAGCCACCTGCATTGACCAACCTGGTAATTACCTCTGCCAATGTGTGGCTGCCTTTAAAGGTAATGAACGCCAAGGGAGTGGGGAAAGCAAACATAATTAACTTTAAAATGCGTTTCTGTCAATTGTCTGAACTCGTTTCGCTCTTCCTACAGCATTATTAGGCCTTCATTTGCTCAAGCAAAGCTTTTCGAGTGTCCGGCCAATTATGCCTTAGGCTGCGAGGAATGGGAAGTGAACTTTGTTTACACATCTACTAGGAGGGTTTATTTATTAATCAAAATGGGTACTTTAAAATCAGTTTGTTAACAGAATAAGGTTATTTCCAGAATGAGAGGCATATGCCCATTAAGCTGCAATCACAAAGATCGGGTGCTCTTCTACACATTTTTCTCTCTAATTGGTCATGGCTTTCTCTAAATTATTATTTCATTCTCCAAATAGAGAGTATAGTTATCTTGGAATCCATAAGTTGCCTGGGGTTATTTCTGTTGATGCTTTGTAAGGAAACACACTTAAAATGCAAGCTTTATCGTGACCTTTTCCCTAGACATTTTGGGGGTTTAACGTTAAACACTCTGCTAAAATAATTTTAAAGAACAAATTGTGCGCTGTTCCTAAGCAAATCTACTTCGAGTGATAATCTCGATTAAATGTGTTTGTTGGTTTATAAATTAAATCTATTTTTCCCCCTGCAGTTCACTATAATGATAGATACTTAGGATTCCAGAATAATCATTAAAAGGCAATTTTCTTGGCATGTTGAGACAGCAAGACTTTCCCCCTTTAGGGAAGACGGTTGCGTTAAATTAATCATTTATGAGAAAAGAGTGAGCTCTCCTGTTTGTTCTTATAATTTTAGTTCACGGTCAAAATTCAGTTTGTCATTTTCATTAGTTTTAATTTATGTTCTGCTGAATAAGATCTGCTATAATAACAAGTAAATGAGTACTGCAGTATCAGAAGTGCCTCTGCTCAGACAGATGTGAAATCATTTTCAGTCGATGTTTAGAAATACCGGTCTCTTAAATGCTCGTTTCACGAGGATTTTCAGAAGACTTTGGTATTCATTTAGATATTTCAGTAAGTGAGGGATTAAAATTCCAGAAGGTCAACGTTTCTGCGGTCATCCTTCAAGAATACAGCAGTGTCTCATAGTCTCAATGGGAAAGTTAAACTCTGTTGGCAAGATTCATACTTGGTAACTGAGATCCTCTGAAATGATGAAAACATCATATTCCTGGTACAGGACGTCTAAAATCTATAGGATTCTTGTTGAAATAAAAGGGGTTTTGAGACTGTTTGCTTCTTTACAGATTTACTCAGCAACTTTCAGGACCAAATTCTTGTGCTGATGTTACTTAGATTTACGATAGCATAAATAAAAGCAGGATTAGTTTCATATGAAAACTCCACCTCAGTCTCACACCATCTGTTGACATAGCATTAAACTGCTGTAAATGCAGTCTTTAACGGATTTACAATAAGCCAACATAATGGGTAGTTAAACTATGTTTTCTAATTGTGTGGAAATATTCCAGTTACTTTAAAAATACCTTTGTGTGCGCTAATTACAGATTACAGAATTGCCTTATTAAGAAAATAAACACATGGTGTTAATGGTTGAAGTTATCTAGGAATATCTGTTTCATTTTTGGACTATTCTCACAGGTCTTCCTTGCTTCTGTTATTCTCAGTGGAAAAACATAAATACTTTATTACGGACGTTGTCATTTCCTTGGAAAACAATCTGAGGTTGTATTTTCCCTAATACGTTGTCATGGTTTGATTCTCCCATAACAAAATGTAGACTTGAAGGGTAGGCACCACTCTTAGGAACATAAAATATACCGGGTGATCAGGATGTGTGAATGTGAAGTCAAACAAAAGCTATTTTGAGCTGTAAGATGAAGCTAGAGATGGATTCTACCTATAGGAACCAGTTTGCATGTCTTTCATCCTGATTTCCTAGACTGTTCTCAGTTGTTTATTTTGACAAGGAGACCATGCAAGATTACAACCAGAAAGTTTTGGTGTTACCGTTTTCCTTTTTCTACCCCTTTAATTCCTCCTCTTTCAAAAAAACCCCAAGCAAACAAACAAAAACACCTCACAGAACAAACACAACAGAAAAAACTTCACTTTTTTTGCTTTCTTTCCTTTTCACTTCTTTTTAGAGCAAGTGTAGCTCCTTCTCAGTATTATGTGCTGCAAACTTTTCATATCTTCAATATGGTTTTATATTTTAACAAACTTTGGCATTAGTCCTGTATGAATATGAAATGCCCTCAGAAATTGAATACTCGGTTTCTTGTGTTTTTCCTCTGTGTTGTGTTTTGGTTTTGGTTTTTGTAAGCATGGGTTTGCCTACTTTGACAAAATGTTTTCATTCAGATATCCAACGCTTTTAAGAACAGTAATGCAAATTACCTCTACAAGCCTCATCTGTGAATGATGTTTTGGTTTTTCCTGTGGGTACAAACCTCTTTAGAAAATCCAATTTCCGTGGTGAAGTCGATGTGTGGAGAACACTGGCGAAGTTCACCTTCTGATGCTGTTGCTGTTACCCTAAGAGTGACAAAACACTTGTACTGGGTTTTCTGGGAGAGGGTTTGCGTTTTGGTTTTGGTAGTGGAGGAAGGCTATGGAGATGCCCCTTTAAGAAGCTACCTGAAAAGCTTCCCCCTTTCCAGTGTAAGACCCACCTCTGACCAGGGCCAGCCCAATCACCGCCCCTGCTAATTAATGTATTTAAGGGGTGGGTGGGTGCAGGGTAGTTGCTCTCTGCAGCGCAGCCCAGGGTGTGGATGGCTTGGCCTGTCTGACCTCGTCCTAAACTTAAACCTCGGTGCATCTCCAGCCTGAAATAGAGAGCTGGGAACTCTTCAGAACCAGAAGAGACCTGCAGCGGAGAAAGGACAGGGACCTGAGGAGCACAACTTTGAAGAACACCAAG
>NW_010208285.1:0-9219 GCF_000695765.1 Mesitornis unicolor
ACAAGGGGCAATGGGTGCCAGCTGGAGCATAAGAGGATTTCATGTAAAGATAAGGAACAACTTTTTCACTGTGAGAGTGACAGAGCAGTGGCCCAGGCTGCCCAGATAGGTTGTGGAGTCTCCTTCTCTGGAGACATTCAAAACCCACCTGGATGTGTTCCTGTGTGACCTACTCTGGGTGATCCTGCTCTGGCAGGGGGGTTGGACTGGATGATCTTTCCCAGTCCCTTCCAACTCCTAATAGTCTGTGATTTAGTATGCTTTACGAATGTAAGCACGGGTGACTAACCATCACATGTTAATATTCAGTGTGATTGTGAACCGTGGTAGTGTATTCCGTGAACAGCTTGTGGGTTTTGATAGCGTATTCTGTGAATAATAGTGCATTCTTGCTTGTAAGTTGCAATAGTGGATTTCTCCACTGAATCTGTAAAACCTGCAATAGTGGTGTATTGCATCTGCAGGTGGTGTTCAAATAAATTCTTTGCTTGTACTAAGCAGTCAAGCCTCTTTTTGTCACACCTGTACACCTTCAAGGCTTCTAGCTTAAGTACAGGAAACACCTTGGTGATGGTGTCTCAGCAACAGTCTAAATCCATACAGAAAAATGGTACAGAACTAGAAGTTAACACATTGTCAAGGAAATTTATTGAAATTTTAACACCGCTGAAAAAAGGCAACGCTACCCTCTAGCCTGGAATGATGGCTACTCTCAAGCATTCCTGGAAAAGAAGTACACAGAGCAAAGATTATGTGGTCCATGTGACACAGAAAGGCAAAAAAAAAAACAAACCACCAGACTACCCTCTCACAAGTTAAAATTAACAGAAAACAAAACAGCAGAAGAGTAAAAAAAAAAGTCAAGGGCAGTGTAGTAACAAGTCCACAAGTTTCAACAACTTGAAAAATCAACGGAAGATTGTCTCTATGTACTAGTTAGAAAAACAGGCTGAGGAGAAAAATACTGAAAGGAGGTTTTTGTTTCACAATCTGCTGACAGTCAGCAGCTGAAACATGACTACAGCACTATACTATTACTGATGTATGAAAACATGACATAACAGCTTCCCACACCTGTATCATACAACAACAAAATCAAGTAACATAATGCAAGTGTACATTTCACACCACGACACAGAACCCAAGTATAGTGCTTAACAACATCCTTCTAAACATCACTATAATGTTACCATATTCTTACTGTAACTCACAAGGAGGCAACATTCCTCTCTCCATAGGCAACATTTTTCAGATTATTATGTATGCAGACAATTTTGCAAGGAATTGTGAGTACAGTGATAAAGCAGTCTGTGGGTGGAGGAGTCCAACTAACCTGCAAGTACTGAACACCTGATGGTTTTTGGTGCAGCTCACAAAAGTTGACGGAACCTTGTTTCTGGTGACTTCAGTATTACATCACACTATTTTGTAATTTACAGCTTTGACACCTTTAAAATACTTTAAATCCACCATGAAAAACCGTGATTGTCACAGAGCAGTTGAGTAACAGCTTGGTAATTCAAAGTTTCACGTTTGCAGGTACACAAGCCACTCTATTTTAATATAGTTTTTGAATAATTTCAAAATTTCAAAAAAGTGCAACTTTTACTGATTTCTTTTTATTCCATAAAGACAGTTATGAAAAAAGAAGGGAAAAAGAAGAAATCAATACATGGCACTCCTGAAACTAACAGGAAAAAAACCCCTGTATCAACAACTCCACAGGGTGTGCAAGAGCAGAAAAGGATTTGCAAAGCTGTTCGATACTCCTACCTGTTAGAAAACATCAACTTTTGGAAAAGACTAAACAGTTACAGATAGTTTAATAACTACATTTAAATTGACAAGAGGAAGCTCTGGAATTTTCTTGTTGCAAATATAAGCCCTACGGTCAAACATTTTACTGATCAGAATTGGATGTTACTGAAATAAATCATCCATACTGACTTCACCTACAACCTGCCTGGCAGTCAGCCACTGAACTGCTCCATTTGCAGAGACTTCACAATCCAGGGTCCATAACCATGTTGCTCCAAGTAGCTGTGGAATAAGTTTTTGGCTTCTTGGTACAATTCAGATTGAATCTGAAAAAAAGAAGAAAGATTGATTTTGAAACATCTGAACAATGATGGTTACAGAGATCTGTGTTCTTTACCACTAGCACATACATATATATATATATGCACAAGCACAGACCTTGTAGAAAGCAGTACCTACAAATCCTACACTCCCTCAGTGGCCGACAGTGAGGGAATGCATTACAGACTAAAAATACACTCTTTTCCTATGTTTGGGCATTTACTGGGATGAAAGAATTGTTCTGTTAAACATTACTATTTTCAGCATCTTTTCACTTCCAATAATATCTTTACTCAGAAAATAAACATTCAATATCATCCAATGCAAATCAAAACACATGGTGAGCAGTCAATTAGGAAGCCACTCTATTTTAATATAGTTTTTGAATCATTTCAAAAATGGTCTCTTGCATGTTCTGATAGGAGAAGAAAAAAAAAAAAAAGAACATGTACTTTATAAAAGCTAAGTTTCACAAAGATTTTGGAAATAAAATATTTGTCTTGAACCTAGGAAGGGAAAACCCTGGAAGAGTACAGAGAAGGAAGATGAGTCTACATATTTCCAAGTATGGACAGGAGTAAACTGTGTTTCCAGCAATCAAGAACCACAGTAGCTCCTTTAAGTAATTTCTCTGTATTTTTATGCCACAAAGGAAAGTCTGGGACCTAATGCTGCCTTCCTGTGAGTGATTCCTACTTCTCTATGACATAAGAATCTTCCCACAAGAGTACACTGTGGTAGAAAAATATCTACATATATATGAGACACATACAAGAAGTAAGACTGAAAACAAATTTAACAGACAAACCAATATTTTCCCAATCTTTTTAATATGAAACTATCTTATGTGAGGAAAATGGCCAGCAGCCTCCACATGCTAAGACAAAACATGAAAGATTTTCAGCTAGTATTTCAAAATTAAATCAGTAGTTTAATTTTTACTTTAAAATAGCAATATCAGACATTCTTAGGCAAAGACTATAAGGAAAGGAAATCCAGCTGTTCATGTAAAGTCTTCAGCAAACTCGAAAGTCACCCCTGACTATCAAACCAGCTTTGACAGTAGCCATTAAAAGACTCCTTACTAAAATTCCAACTCCCTCAGCAGCTTACCTTAGCTTCGTGGTACTTTGCAACTTGAAGCAAATCATTCCGTTCTGCTTCCTTCGCGAGCAATCTGAAACGACTAAACATTGCCGCCTTGCAGAGGCGACTTGCCATGTGATTGCCACTTCTGAATGGTGAACTATAGTAAAAGCAAGAAAAGCATAAGAAAACTCAGTAACAGATATATTACAGTTATATTGCTTTGATTGTTAGAGGATTTTGGTTTTCCCCTCCACTGTTTTCTGAATACAATAAGAAGATTCTACTTCCACTTTCAATGAGCAAAAGCTAATGCAAGCCAGCAACTGGGAGAATTTAAACAAGCCAACCCAAAAAGTTTTCAAACTGTAATTCATCTGAACTAGGATGCCAACTAGATCTACATCTCATGACAACTAAAACTTTCACTACAACAATGGAACAAAGATATCTTAATTCAAATAACTACTCTATTTCGTATCTTGGCATCTCATTGTAAAATCCCAAGATCTCCAAAACTACATCTAACCTTAGGATGCATTCCCCTAACACAGGAGAGAATCTCTCTCATTCAGGTAACGCTGCGCACTCCATGCATAGGTCAAAAAATGGCACAGAACAGTAAGGCTAACTATTATTTTCAACATAATAAAGAAAAACACTAACCTTTCCGTGGTTTTTCCATTTAATCCATCCACAACCTCCAGTGATACATCTGACAACAACCAATTCAAACTAAGAGAACTCTGCCTAACCTCTTTTTGAACTGGCTGTGCAGCACTGACCAAGTAAGTATGAGATCTGTTGACCAGATATGGCATGGGAAGCTTTGATGTAAGTGCATCGTCAACACGCTGTCTTATAGTTATTTCTAGCCCTTTTGTATTCTCGCAATTTCCATTTCCTATTAAACAAAACAAGATCAATCATGTACAAGTACACTGAATTTAAAAAAAAAGCTGCTAAAAATGCAGTTGTTTCTATTTGTCTACGTTATATCAATTTTTCTACACAAAAATAATGTTCGGAAAAATCAGTTCCAGTATTCAGTTTGCAGAACAAAAATAATTTCACAATTTCTTCACCAGAGGCATCATTGGTTTCACTGGATGCATCATTTCTGGAACAAGTATTCTTCACCAACTCTTTACATCCCCTGCAGAAGACACCATTAAAATAGAAGTTGCAACACAAACTTTGATGTTCTACATTAGAAAACATACTAGGGAGTAGTATGCTCATGTAACTCCATATCCAACACTATCTCTGACTGCCTACTAAATAAACATACTCTGGGTGACAGCATCTCAAGGAACAGTCATAGAATTTCTATTAGATAGAAGGGCAATACATTATAGATTATCATGTTTACTTTGAATGCCACTTAAGTGAGCATATTAGAAGTTTTTTTACTGCTTCTTACTAAAAGTGCCCAAAATTCCTCAGAAGGAACAAGCGTGCACTCACCAGTTCTTGCCAAATCTTTTGTAATGCTTCAAAAACCTTGTTCTGTGCTAGAAAAGGAAAAGCTGCTACAGCTTCAATGCCTGGGAAACTTGGACACCTGTGTACTAAGTCTTATAAGACACATACCAAGAGGAAAAAACACCTGAAAACATTCAGATTAATTTAATTCCACCCCATAAATGCAAGCTACTGAAGTGAGTTCTGATAACAGTACGGCTTTCCTGACTGTCACTGAGAATTCACTACCACCTCTGTAGTCCCTGTTCCTCAACAAAACATCCATTTCCATCAACCAATATGGGGGCATGGACCGCAGACACGACACAAAACCAAAGACTTTCTGATAGAGCTATTAAGATATCCCAGGGTGAAACTGAGTATTCTGACATTTTCAGTTAAATACTAGCAGCATTTTTCCACCACTGCTCATTTCAACAGTTAAGTAACTTACTCTGTCACCTTAAAGTCGCCCTATTTGACTGAGTAGTTAACACAGCATTTGTCACTCTTAGTATTTTCCTCAATATTTAAAATTTAGTTTGTAATAAAATAATGCTGAATTTCTTGTTAGTTTAATACATAGTAAAGGGAAGGCAATCTGGCAACTTAAAAAAAAACCCCACAATGACAAAAGAGCAAGCCTAATTGAGTTTTACATTAGAACATTTCAGAGAAGAGCGAAAAAAAATTATACATACTTAAGTTCTTTTCCAGAAAAATTCTGTATTTTTTAAAGAACCATCTGGATCTACTTCATGTTTTATAAAACATAATCAAACTGGAACATGAAAACATACCAAAAAAACACTGAAATTTGCATTAAGCTTACCTACAAGAATACTGTTGATATAAACTGGCTCAATGAAATGACTCAGCAGTGCTCCTTGAACACCAACCACTTCCCATTTTGTTAATTTGTCACTAGCTGACATACTGCTTGCTCTAATGGTTTCAGGTGAGCAACAAACAGTCAGGTAAATCTTCCCTTCTATAGCAACATGGAGACTTAGCTCTTCATTAGCTTCATAAGCAGATAGAGACTGTGGATTGAGACATCTAAAGTAAGACAAGAACAAAAATTTCAACGAAAAAATACTCTCATCAGAGATTATTGTAAAGTGGTATCTAATACCCTTTCTCAGAGAACAATTATCAATAGATCTAGGCCTTACACTATGTTCAGTATTTGTAAATTTTGTAAATGCCACGTTCAGCTGCTCAAGTGACTAGAATACTGAAATCAGTGTTTAAGTAAGGAATAGTAATTCAGGCTAATCTTAGCCATCAGCTGTGCAAACACTGAAATAGATCAGCATGTTCTACAAACAAGCTATTGCTTCATGTCTACTTATACTATGACAGAAGCTACTTGGAAGCTGTTCACCTTATGAAAATGCAGCTATAAGATTGTTAATCTCCTTTAAACATAACTTACACTGCAATTCTCCAAAATACTTAAAACAAGCAAATGCAAAACATTAGGCAAACAAAACAGTGATGTTCTGATGCAAACCATAGTTTTATGCCTTAATTACAAGGTGATATGAAGTCAAAGGCTGAAGTTTTGAGCTAACCCTTCCCAATTTTAGTATAATTTGCAACGTTATGATCAAAGGTGCTTTTGCTTGACTACATTACCATAACATAACCATGTAACTTTGGCTTAAGTAACATGCTCTAACCTGTTAAAAAGTGGCCACATTTCCCTATTCAATGGATTACTTGTAAGCAGCTCCCTTCCAAAAACTACCTTTAAATAACTCTCTACATAAGCAAATCTGCTGTATTAGAAGAAAATAATTCCCAGAGTTTGTCTCGAGCACCCATACTGACCAGAATGAACAAAAGAGAGAAAGTGCTGAATCTGTGATTCATCAACTATTACAAACTGCATCCAGTCTTACCAACCATTTCCTTGTCAGAGCAGGCTGTGACACTGAAAGTAACATAAACCCTTCTGCAGTTCTAACAGAAGGGGCTCCCCTAGTCAGCACAACTTGCAATGAACAGGCTGCGACCTCCAGTTCACAAGCCTGTCTTCCGAACACCACAAACACAGGATGAAAACAGCTAGCGGTCTTGCACATATGATAAAAGTTGACTGTACAGCTTTCAGGGACATTATTCCACTACACCACTAAAAGGGAAACAAAAAAATGTTGTCCACAATAACTTGGTAAACCAGTGAATGCTGCTGTTAAATGTCAAAACTATATATATGCACCTGTATATATAAACTTTCAGAAATGCAATCAAAGTTAGAAAGATAAGCAAAGCAGCATATTTGTCCCATCACGCTTCTCTCATTACCTTTTTTCTACAAAGCAGAGGAGGAGCCTATTGTTTCTATCTAATGCTTTTATATTCTCATCTTGTGGTACAAAGGATTACACTAAGTCACCATATCCACTTGCTCAGTAATTAGGGATTTACTAGTATTTTAATAGTATCTTGGGAGGGGGGTTAATAGGTAAGCAGATATCTGTAATAAACAAAGCATCATCCTGAAGCTATAACCCATGTCAAAGTTTTTTGTATTGTCATGTTGAGCTCTATCTCGTACACTGATCACTACCACCCTGTACATTGATCTTTTTTGTCACGTTTTGGAAGCATTAATCAGAATAGCCCCCCCATCTTCGAAACATGTAATGATGCATACTTTCCACAGTCACAATATGTTTGTCACTGCAAACAAATTAATCCACTACATCTCTGAAAACACCAAGGTACTTACACCTGTGATTTTAATTGAGCAGTTCCTTTTGGCAGCTGATTCATGTAGAGAAAAATACTTGTATTTTGCTTCAGTGTAAGCAGTTTCGAGTCTGGTGCTGTGCAAAATATGGATCTCTCTGTCTTCGCTGGATTTTTATTATAGAACAGCAAAAGATGTCTATAAAAATATCTAAACCAAAGTGTTAAGTAATGGTAAATATGAAAAATATTACTTTGTTTATAAATACACAGACATTCACATTTAGTTTAGTTATTACTTGAAAATGATCCAGAAAGTACTAACTATAAAATGCAAGTGCACTTATATCTACATTTGCAAAAGTAAAACTGAGAACTGGCTGCAAGACAACTGTTAACTATTTGTACACAAGTTCTCACCTAAGTAGAGAGCGCCTTGCAACGACGACAGCATGGCTGTCATGCAACACTCTCCCATAAGGTTGCATGCACTGGCTGCAGTTCCATTCTCCAGTTCCTATAGCTACCACTTCATGCTGTCCATCTGAAAAAAAAAAACCAAACAAAAAACAAAACACGTTTGTTTTTACATTATTGTGGTGGGTTAACTTTGTCTAGCTGCCAGGTGCCCACCAAGCTGCTCTCTCATGTCCCTTGACTCCAGCAGGACCAGGGAGGGGGGAATAAAATGTCGTATGTCAAGATAAGGAGAGGGAGATCACTTGCCATTTAGCATCACATGCAAAACAGACTCAACATGGAGAAGATTAATTTAATTATTGCCAATTAAAGTATGATAGTGAGAAACAGAGCAAAATTAAAATCACCGTGCCCTCATCCTCTTTTCCTGCCAGGTTCAACTTCACTTCTGACTCTTCCACCTCCTCTCCTCCCTGCCCAAGCCACGCAGGGGTACCGGGAAGTGTCAGTTCCTAACACTCGGTCTCTGCCGCTCCTTCCTCCTCACACTCTTCCCTGCTCCGACACAGAGTCCCTCCCACAGGATACCATCCTTCATGAATCACTCCAGCCACCAGAAGAGAGTATGCCACAGAAGCAGAGCTACCCTTCACATTTATGTACCAGATGAGAAATGCATTAATCGAGGCCCTCTGGGAACACAGAGCTTAGGTTTCCCGCTCCCCAATACTCGCTATTGAAACAGACTCACCTTTTTCAATGATGAAGGCAGCCAGCGAACTGCCACAACTTTTGTACTCAGGATATTTGGCAGTCAGGCTGTTAAATACTTGTTCAAGCATTCGTGAAAGTTTTTGATACATAAACTGTGATCCTGTTAAATAAAATAAAAGCCAGCAAAACACAAATTTGCAGGGGGAATAAAAACCAAACAGGCATGGTCAACCACTTGCTAAATTGTATGTCTCAACACATGGTAAAAACACTACTATTAGCACACACTTTTGAGATTCTGAAGATTATCAGGATGGACATGAAACAAAGCACAAGAGTACCTAAACACTTTATGCTTTTATTATTCATTATAATAAATCAGGGATACGGATCAAGTTTGATCACCTACTGGTCACAGTACTTCAAGTTACAACAGAAATACTATTTCTGTCAGCAATGCACCTCTTAAATTCCAACAATTTACTTAAGTTGTTTCAATCTCTAGAATCAATGGTCAATCTCTTACTTTAATAATACTAATTTTTACAGATAAGATGTGTAAAGTAACAGTAACTTCATCTAGATCACTAAGTGTACTAAAAGAATTTAAAAAAAAAGAAAAAAGAAAAAAGAAAAAAAGAAAGAAATGCAAGCATCTGCTGAGTAATTTGAATCAACAGAAAAACCAGGCTACTCCTTACCAAAATGGATCCTTGAAACATGAACAGGGTTTGCTGGAGTTTCGGACTCAGCAGG
>NW_010208285.1:9250-12415 GCF_000695765.1 Mesitornis unicolor
AGAGGACCTAAGAATTTAACGAAATTTCAAACTGGGATGGACACTCTACATTTCTCTACATTTCCGAACAGGGAACTCGCACTATTTCCAGCAAGTTAAAGTTTCTAACTCTTTAAGACAATTTTCTGATTTTGAAGTCCTTTAACCATAGAACTATTCAGGCAGCAACCCTTAAAAGACGACAAGCGTTATGAGTTACTGCTTTCAAAATAATTCAGTTACCAGCGTTGAAGACTTTTAATCATCAAAATTCAAAACCACTTAGAATCAGCTTTATGCTGTTGTTACCTAGCGAGAACCAAATCAAGTGCAACAGCAACAAATAAATTGATTCGTTCAGTATTCTCTGCTCTGTGATACAAACTGACACCATTTCTAGTACACAAAACACAAAGGAAAAGAAGTTTCAGAACCATATAACAGCCCTGCCCAAAGGATTCAGGAAAACTGAGAAGTCCTGAATCAGAAGCATTTAATAAAACTACAGCAATTTTGCAAAGGAAACCTTTAAGTAAAGCCTTCCAAGTTCTAGTTTGTTATTGACAGAATATTTACCCGACTTTTCAAAAGCCTTTGTCCCTGTATACTCCACGTCAAGTAGCTCATCAAGAGCTAGTTTTGCTGCATTTAATTTAGACTCCTTCTTGTTTTTTCCCAGTCCAGTCTTGTAGTAAATACCATCTAACACAGCACAAAAGGCAAAATAAGGCCTTATGATATTGCCTTTAAAGGAGAAAAAAAAACAAACAGGCACAATTAGTAAAGATACTTTCATCCATAGCTTTATGTGCTTATATTCATTCCAAGGACAAGTACAAGAGAAAAAGACAGTTTTAGTAAAATGCAACTCAAACTTTTTGCATCCATAAGAGTTTCAGCAGCTTTCACTTGATATACTTTTTACAAAGTTCTAGTAGCAACCAAAATTTTGTACAATTCATCCAATCAAATTCTGTAGTAATTTTTGACACACAGCTGTGTAAACAATAAAAGGGCAGCCGAAACGCAATGCATGCAGAGGGCAGTGCAATCAACAGTGAGAAAAACTCCTACCTGTATTAGTGCCATCAATGCTAACTGCAGAAATTTAGATCATCTCAAGAATAAACAAAGATTATTCTACTTAAGAAAAGCAGAAGTATTTACCTGCAACACCAGTTTCTTTCAATTCAAGCTGTACATGGAGCATTTGTGCAAACTGATGCAAGGCAGACAGTGGGTTTATTGCTCCCTGTTTATATCTTGCAATAAATCCCTCTAAGTATTTCTTTGAGGGAAGTGCTGATAACGTGGGTGCGTTCAAAAGTAAGGGTTCTGAAACAAAATTAAGACAAGAACTGACCATACTCTGTGACACTTTAAATCCGTTCACAATAAATGCTTTTTAGATGCTTCCTAGAAGAAAAAAAGCAAAAACGCAGCTTGCTTTGTACCGAATCCTACATTATCAATACTAGCAAATCTGAAACTGTTTGCACCTCCACTTTTAAAAACACTAAAGCTTTTACTGTATTAAGTCCATTAACTTCTGAATATAGGAATTACATGTAAAATGTAACGTATATTCCTCTCTCCCCTCCCTTGCAAACCAGAGGTCAAATGAAAGTTGCTGATGGCAGATTCCAAACAGTGGAACATGTGCTTTTTCACACAAAACAGTGGAACCCCCTTCCATAAAATGCTATAAAAGTTTTAGCAACTGCACAGGTGAGTCAAAAAGCAGGTAACTGATTCAAAGAAAAACAAACCCATCTACAAAGAGGTGCTGAATACAGAGACAGCACGTCTGGCTCTCGTGGGTAGGAGGGAACATGGGTAGAGCTGCACTGCACATCCACCCTGACCCTGCGGATCTCCTCCACCATTAACCACACTTGGAATCAGGGTAGCAGGTGGGTAGCCATTTCATGTCCTTGCATAGAACCCTTATAATCTTCAGAGGTCAATGTGAAGCAAGTTATTCAAGTCATAGTAGACATCTGTAAATTCTGAGTAGTCCTAAGGCAAACTTACACTTCTTACTTTCATTCGAAAAACAAATGCTTTTAAGTAACATGCTGTAGCTGGACAGTTGCATTTGACTTGGAGGGCTCCTATAGAATAACCAATTAATACTGGGTATCCTATATTTTGGCAGCCTCTACTGCACTTCTAATATAGAACTTGCAATTTATAATTATGAAATGCTGCAGACTATAGAGCCCACTCTACAACAAATCTTTTACGCTAATGAACTTCCAGTACAAAAGGACATCAGACGAAGAGAAACAAGTTCAAGCAGATGCTAAAGAGGTAATTTTAAGAAAATACAGCAGTAAGAAGCAGAGGGTTACAACTGAGCAAAAAAAAGAGAAAATCATAGTTACTTTCACTAGCATTAACAGTGAGTTTTAATAGCTAATCCTAATGTATAAACTGAACGCCATACCTGGGGTTTGTGTCACCTCTGATACACTGCACCTCTGAGAAGTCAAAAGTTTTGGCCTCACAGTCACAGACTGAGAAAACTTCTTTAAATGTGGCTGCCTGAGAGCCCATGCTGGTAAAGCATTCTCTTGTATGGGGTCACAGGTGGGTATTCCAGCACTCTGAAAACAGCCATTGCTTCTAGCCATCTTTGATCAACCTAAGTTTAACAGGAGAGTTATAAGATGGACGCATGCTGCAAAGTCTGGTTTTTCTTAGTTAAGCTGTTTCACAGGAGTACTATGCGTTCTGCTTCCCGCCAGACTAGGACCTACCATCCTTCCAATCCCCCTCTTTGAGAGCCGCTTTTCCAGTTGGTTAACCAGCTTTTGCCACAGTTTAAAGCAAAGCCTTAATACAGCTCTGCCAGCCCTCCAGCCGGCTCTCAAGGGAATGAGACAAAAACTAACTCAACAAAACCGGTCCCTCTCAAGTTTCCAGGACAAGCTAGTGCTGGAGTAGAAGACTTTGGTACCTGCTTATTTTCTTATGAAAAACCCACTCCTCGTTCGGCCACCCTGAGCGTCTCGCTGCTGGAACGCTAACACCCGCTGGGCAGGGGGAGCACACCTGTGCTGAAGAGAGGGACGAGGCCCGGGGCGGTCCGGGAGCTCCCCGCAGCGACACCACGTGCCGCCCTGAGGAGGTGGGCTCTAACGGCCGAACAGACGGCGCATGAAGTAACTTCTCACCACCTCA
>NW_010208286.1:0-6523 GCF_000695765.1 Mesitornis unicolor
CATCCCATCTGGACCCATGGATTTATGGATTAAATTAAATTAAATTAAAAGTTAGTTTTATCCTGTCCATTTTATTTCTCTTATTTCCACTTTGTCAGACTTATTCCTCTGTGGGCAGCTTCTGAATATTTTTCTTTATAAGTCTGATCACATGGAATAACTGTTTCTTTTATTTAAAGTATTGGCAACTGAAATATTGCTGCTCCATACTGCTGTGTTACTTTGTATTTAAACAAACTTGGGAAACGGACCTGAACAAATGTGCTCTTATCTGTAAACAATAATTAAGGATATGTTTATATTAAGTACATTATTAATCCCATTGAATTCCTGCATGTGCCTAGGTGCTGAATTTGATCAAGGTCCTTGTAGCACCAGTACAATTCCTTTGACATTAAGACAAAAGAGTACTAATGAAAAATTGTGCTGAATTCTTAATATCTACCATTCCCTAAAGGATGGGAATAACTGTCTAATTTTTAGCAAAGTATTTCCAAGGAAATGTTAGATAAATTATTAATATTTTTGGAAGCTGGATGTCAGGTTTGGTGACAAGTGGGAGTGAAACCGCTAATGGTTCTTCCAGATTTGTCATGCTATGAGTAATTTCCGCTTTCACGTGGTAAGAGATATTTCCTGAGAAATTATAGCTGCTCAGGGGATGTTTTCCTTTGACCATTATAATTAGCCCTGTGGAAATTGCATATTGTGTCTGTTAACTTGGAAAATTTTATGACAGAGACCACTGATCAGAAGATGTCTGCTCACTGCTGCTTGTTTAGTGTCAGTGTGTATAAAGCCACAGACAAAGAGAACGCATTTGCCATGTAAGACGAAGTAAAGGCAGCAGTTGTGAGACAATATATTTTAATATTTAGGAGTGGCTTCAACAGTAGAGAGGCTCAGTTATGAGATGTCTCTTACCTATCTTTAGGCATGAGAACCCAGTTTTTCTTACTGCTCCTTTGCATTTTGCCCTATAGCATCTCACAAGAAGGGTGATAATCACAAATAGGGATTTCTGGGAATGCCTTCTTATTTTCAGGAATGAAATATAAAAAGCAGGTGATGTCTCAGCAAGCTGTGGGAAAGTGGCAGGAGGCTTGAGGTATGTGGGACAGGGTTACCCTCCTGACCAATCCCAGCAGATATTTCAAGGTGAGGTTGTGCAATCACAGGGAGTTGCCCGAAAGGTTCACAGTGCCAGGGGTCAGCCAGGAAAGACCTGTCAGAGCAGAGTGCTTTCTGATCCTGGAGCTGCCAGGTTGTTGCAGTGATAAGGCATGCTGCTCGGTGCTGCTGGGTGTCAGTGGGAAACAACGTTCAGAAACACTGGTGAGGAACTGAACCTTCAGTTTATGGCCATATCAAATCACAGCTTCATGAACAGATAGAGCCTTTCTGAGTATTTTGAGAAAATATGGACAGCTAGTGTTATATCAAATGTTCCTATTTTCCCCAGTAACTGATTTGTATCCCTTCAGAACAAATTATGCTATAAACCAGTTTTAAAGAAGCTGACTATGAAAACACACTTGAAATTAATAAGATCTATTAGAGTCAAAAAAATCTTAAAATCTAAAAGGAAAAAAAGAGATAGAAAAGGGGAAAAACCCCGAAAGGGAAAGATTAAATTTAATGTTTCTGCCAAATTTCTTTGTTAAGGTATCTTCCAATTTTCTAGCTTTTAATTTCTTATTGTTTTATCCTGAATCTTACAGGAAGTTGTCTTGGTCATTGGTTTGATTATTTCTTCTAAGAAAAAATTGTGTTCCATTCTCCAACATAGAAGGGGAATTTTTTTGTTTGTTTGTTTTTGTGGGTTTGGATTTTGTGGTTTTTGGATTTTTTTCCTCCATTTTTGTATTTACACATATTCTTTTAGCCTTACATGAAACAGATGCTTCAGAGGACACAGGGAACAAGTATTTCGAGGCTTGTTATTTTCCTAAGAACAAGCCACAAGGAGAATTTCATTGTTGTACTGTGAATGCCAGAGGAGAAGCAACAGTTTTTGTATCTGCGGAAAGGATGTAGCATTCTTTATTATGGGCCAGAAATGCAAAGTTGCTGTTGTTTCAGTACATTCATTTTGGGGAAAAATGCTTTTAGAAATGCTAATTAAAGATATTTTAATCTCTCTTCCTGGACTGAGGGGAGATTGTTTGATTTTCTGTTGATAGAGATCACTGTCATATTTTAGAGACTAATGACTACTCAGACCTGAATCCCTGTGCAAGAATTTCACTTCCAGGGTACGAATGGGAAGACAGTGGACAGGTTAATAAAAATGAGCTGTTACAGGTTTTTTGTTTGTTTGGTTGTTTTTTTTTTTTTTCTCTTAATGCTACAAATGAACTGGCTGAAGAAAACAATATTGATCTGTGTGATCACTAGTGGGTTTGGTCTGTATGAAATCGATCAATAAGAAAAGGCAGGTCTGTAAATAAAGTGCCTGGTTTTGAAAGAGAAAAGGTGGGTTAACTAAGGAACCACTTAGTGGAGTCAACTACATCAAGATGTCAGGGATTTGCATGCGAAGAAGTTCTAGTATTTATTTGTGCTGAAAATAGCATAATTTTATATCTTAAGCAATATGAATAAACATGTTGGAAGAAGTTGCATCCTTCATGGATAAATAAATTGTCTCTAGAACATTATTAGGAGACATGCTACAAAGAATAGGAAAATGGATGGTTGAGCAAGGAAAGCTGAATCTATAGGTTAATATTTTTAGCGAAAAATCAGATTTGCAGTGAAACCTTTTACTGAAGTTGGTAATGAAATAATCTATGTGTGGTCCCAAAAATACACTAGTATTTTGATTAAGGTTTCCTGTGCTGAATGAGGTGAATTGCTCTGTACTCCACTGACTACAGATTCAGTAGCCCACACAAGGGCTTTTTAGGATGTTCCAGAGTAGGGAGGACATCTGCAAGGGACTGGCAAATTCAACCCATGTCCTTCTGCAGAAAGAGCTAGAAGTCAGTGGGATACTCTGTGACTTCTGAAGTGGCTCTAGGCACCCAGTTGTGCTCTGACCCTTGTGGAAGTGGAGATGAAAAACTCAATATAGGCCGGAAATGTGCGCTTGCATCGCAGAAGGCCAACCGCATCCTGGGCTGCATCAAAAGAAGTGTGGCCAGCAGATCGAAGGAGGTGATTCTGTCCCTCTACTCTGCTCTGGTGAGATCTCACCTGGAGTACTGGGTCCAGTTTTGGGGCCCCCAGTATAAGAAGGACATTGAGCTGTTGGAGCGGGTCCAGAGGAGGGCCATGAAGATGATCAGAGGTCTGGAGCACCTCCCCTACAAGGATCGGCTGAGAGAGCTGGGGCTGTTCAGCCTGGAGAAGAGAAGGTTCTGGGGGGACCTTATTGCAGCTTTCCAGTTCCTGAAGGGGTCCTACAGAAAAGCTGGGGAAGGACTTTTTACAAGAGCAGGCAGCAATAGAGCGAGGGGGAATGGTTTTAAAGTGGAAGAGGGTAAATTCAGACTAGATATTAGGAAGAAATTCTTTACTGTGAGGGTGGTGAGACACTGGAACAGGTTGCCCAGAGAAGTTGTGGATGCCCTCTCCCTGGAAATGTTCAAGGCCAGGTTGGGTGGGGCTTTGAGCAATGTGATCTAGTGCAACGTGTCCCTGTCTATGGCAGGGAGGTTGGACTGAATGATCTTTAAGGTCCCTTCCAACCTAAACCATTCTATGATTCTATATCTTGCTCACATATGAACACTCATTCTTTGGTGTCTTAATGCCACCCTGGAAATTGCCAAGCTATGGTTGTTGCAGGGCAGGTGTGCTGTCAAAGTATTGAAGAGTTTGGTTTTGCAGCTGGTCAGGCTCAAGGGACAGACTCTAGGAGATGGATTTCTGTAGGATTGCTTTGTGAGTAGTTTTTCCTAGAGAAGAGTGACAGATTATGTCGCAACGCTAGTTTTGAAACTGTATACACAGAGGCAGTAATAAGAATGTGTTAGGTAAACCAAATGTCTGAGCTTCTGTGTGCCAACTTGTTGCTTTAGAAGAATCACTTTTTAAACTCTGGTAAACTGGCACAAAACCATACAGAGATTTGCTGACATTGTGTGCATGGAGGAAACAGAGGATAACCTGACTGCAGTTTCCACCTGTTAAGAATGTGCCCAACTTCTCAGGCTGCAGAGCTGGCTCTTGTAACAAGCACCCTTACCACATCCAGTGGCCTGTGCCCTCATCATTGGAACTGAGGATTTTGGAAAGAAGCAATGGGTACCCACCATTGCAAAAGCAACTGATGTGGCTCACAGATCATTCTCCCAGCAGACTGAGCACTGCTTAGTGTATAATCCAGGGCGGTAAGACACAGGGCTGATTATGGCAAAGGTCTTTAGAAATAAAAACTGGCTTGATACCATTCTGTCATCATTTAGACAGTAGTTGCATGACTCCTCTCTTCCTGGAAAGAGAAATCGGAAAGAGGAAAGGAGACCTGTGGGTTGAAATAGAAACGGATTTAATAAAATAATGATAAAGTCCAGTATTAATAGTGATATTAATATAAAGTACACAAAGTTACACTTAGCTGATATAGTGGTCATAATGAGTGGGGGAGTAGGCCTTGGGAGCAGAATGACAGGTAAGACCCTCTAGGACTAATGAACATCGAGGAAAGAATGTTATGCCCAGCAAACTCCCCTGTTTATAGTGAGCATGACATTTATGGTATGGAATAATTCTGTTGGTCAGCTTGGGTTTGTTGGTCTGGCTTTTGCTCCCCCCAGTTTCTGCACCTGGCTAGCTCAAAACTCCTGAAGACCTTGATCACTGCATACCAGTGCTGGTTGAAGCTGAAACAAAGTGTTTTATCAACTTTGTTCCTGTGAAACTAAGTACTGTAGTCTTTTCAGAAATGCACCTTTCCTGAGTAGAAAACTGATTCTATGATTCTATCCCAGCAAAACAGGGCACTTCTTAAAGTTCTTATCTGTAAGATTAAAGGCTACTGAATACAAGAAAAGGATTGAACAGCCAAAAATACTTTGGAAAGACTTTCAGTTTGCTTCCACAGAGAAAAAAATGTCTGTTTGGGAAGTTAGTAGAAACTACATAATTTTTCAGAATTCTTTGTGGAGACACATTTTTAGCTTCTTTGATGATATACCAGATGTCAACGCAACGGCATCTTCTAGCTTTTCTGCCTATTGTCCTTGTCAGAGTGCTTTGAGCTCGCTTTGGTTCCCACCATCAGAGTTGGTATCTGATAACCAAAAATGCTGGACTGAGTTTCTGGAGAGATGTTTATCTTGATATCCTGTTGTACACAGTTATGAGGACAACAAATATAGTTTGGTTGGTCTTTTTGTTAATGGTCTTCAGAAGTTTCAGTTTGGGAGGAGTGTTGTTGCTTATTTGAGAAAGGCAAGGACTCCTCTGTCAATTACTTTTCTTTGATATCTGCATTTGACATATAAAAATAGGACTTCATTGAGGGAGGTCTCATATGACCTCTTTGATTTGAAATTATTTAGTTGGCAGGAACTGTCTCTTGGAAATATTTCTAGGATGATACAGATTCTTGCTTATTCTAGGTTTTGATAGCCCTCTACTGTCAAACAGTGGTCAGGATCAGTGTAAGACAAACAAGTCACTTTTTAATTTGGGAATGTTTACTATTCCTTTATGGGGTTAGTACTGATCCACTTCCTAATTTCTATATTGTGAAAGTTGTGAATGGAATGTAAACTCCTTCCTTCATCAACCCTGCATCTTCCTCAAGAAAGAAAATAAGAAAAAATGAAAAAAACAAAACCCTCTTGAGTGTGCTGCTTGGTGTTGGTTCTTTTTCATAGCTCTGCTTGTCTTGTTGGCTTGAACTGTGTTAAAATTTTTTTGTGCTTGCAGGAGACCATGTACCTGGCCATAAATAATGAGAAAGAATATGTAGTATCTGTTGGCTCACAGGTTGATGCCTCATGAAAGGCTGATTCATGGCTGTGATATGGAGTAGGTCAGGTCTTTCCCAGCAAAGCATAAACTGCCTATTACTGGAAATACTAAATTTTTAAAAGATCTTGGATATCTTAGCTGTGTCTGTGTGCTGTAGCTGTCTGAAGACCAGCATGTAACAAGTGTCAGCATCCTTTAAAATTTTCTTCTCATGTGAGTGGAATCTTAAATTTTGAGATGTATAGCCTACATAGTAAAGTGAATAATAAGTGCTAATTCCTTGACCTGATGGTGAGATTATTCTTGTTCACATGAGAATTTTCTTTTCTCACAGGTACTAGTTTGTGTTGTGTGAGCTGAGCAGGTTGGGTGAATGTCTCATTTGTGTGAGTGATTTCTTTCTACCACCCCTTCTGGACTTTTGCTCAGTTTGAATCCCAGATATCTGGGTCCCTCTCACTGTACTGTGGTGATTCTGATGGCATAGTTTTGGAAATAAAGTACATAGAAGGCCATTTTATCCTGTAATAGGTTCATGCAAAATGTATTTTAGAGGGAAGGAGGAAGGGAGCACAGTTAAGGATTCTCTCTTTCC
>NW_010208286.1:6554-23092 GCF_000695765.1 Mesitornis unicolor
CCTGTTAAAGTGCCAGACTACAAGGTCTTGCTCCATTTCATGAACAGATATGCTTCATATAAGTTTTAATTTCCATAATTTTACAAGGAAGGAAAAGAGTCTTTTCTCTGTAACATTTCCCAGCTCAGCTGTCAGTGTAAATCCAGAGTTTCAGAAGGATGTTGCGTATTGTATTTCTGGAATTGTTTATCCACTTTGTGGATAAAAATAATCAACTTATTTGGAAGTGCTGACAAATGTGAACCTTAGGGATAACTAGAAAAAATTGAGTTGTAAATAAATTTAACTCTTAGCCACTGTGTGGCAAAGGAAATAGCCTAAATACTTGGGCTGGATTGAACTACAGAGTTCTTATGGGAATTAATGTTTCCTGGTTTCACCAACAACACTTCACTTGCCAACATTCATCTCATGGTGAGATACGAACTCAGTCCTTGCACTAGAGATGTGATTTCAGGAGCTCTACACCATGCAGCAGAGGGTAGTGCAGAGATGCAGAAGCTCATGCCGCCAGGGCTCACTCCCCACATAGAAGCAGGTCAACTGGGTCAGCACAATGCTACAGCTAAGATTACAAGTACTGATGAAAGCCTTCATTAGCTGATATACAAATCCGTGTCAGCGCTGCTGTTCTGCTCTGGCATCTGGGATATTATCTCCATAGTGTCCTAGTAGTGTTTCATGGACATTTCTAGTCTTTTAGTGACTTTCAGCATCACCATGCCCTCTTGTGCAATGTGAAGATGCCTACAGAGGCAAGAGACACTCCAAAGAGACTACAGACACCACAGGTCTGTTTAGTGCAGCTGCTGGGCAGCAAGGGAGCAGAGATGACTCTCCACTGCTGCCCACCTGGGTAGTACCATACAGGCTGATCCATTAAAGGGAAAAGGACATATACATTAAGATGTAACAGCAATCAAATTCTTACAAACCATTCCTGTGGTGGAATGTAGTCTCTGGTGCAGTGAGTGATTTAATTTTGCAATGTTCCAATTATCTGTACCTAACATGCACAACACTCATTGCTCAACAACTCCACGTTAAAAAATCCCACCCACGGCTGTTTCCTCACTGTTCTCCTTTTGTTCTGCCTGCAGACTGCAGTTAGCATCCAGCAGGCATTTCTTGATGGCCAGACACAGAGACTCCAAAAATCAATTAATATTTGGGTCTGATTTTGATCTCTGTTCTGCTGATGTGAACTTTGAATAACTCCCTGTGTTTCAGTGATTGATCCAGACTTGCACTTTTAGTGACAGAAAGTTTCTTGGGCTGGATTTCAGTCTAAGACAAATAGGCATGCCTTCCTTGGACATGAGGAGCTATGGAGCCTACACCAGATCAAGGGATGGCTATATGAAAGTATGACTTTACTGGAACCATACTGTTTTTACATTAATGTGTCTGAAAAAGCAAAGCAGTGTGTTTGTTTTTATTATTCTTCACTTTGAAAGTCGCAGCTCAGGAATAGATCTCCATTGTGGTTACAGACACTGAGCAGCTTTTAATTCGCTGTCTGAATTGTGGCTGGCTGAGCAGCTAAGGAAACATGGAGCGGTGGGTGGGATGCAAAGTTCACTCAAGAAACCAGGAAAGGAACCTGTTCTGAGGTCTGTACTACTTCAGGCAACCTTGGATACACCTGGGCTACAGGCTTTGTGCTGCTGTCCCAGTCTGCAATGAAAGGGGGTGTGGGAATGTTTTCTTTTCTCTTGGAAACCTCTCCTGTGCTTATGAACAAGCAGTGGATTCCCAGTGTACATCATTGCATATCAAGAAAAAAACACCAACACTCTGTACTTCACATTGCTGAAGGTATTGCTATTATCTTTACAGATTCAAAAGGGAATGTACATACTTCTCTATCTGTAAGATGTGTTAGCCCAATAAAAGGGAGCCCTGCATTTGGAGGGCTTTTTCTGGCTCTGTTTGACTTTAGGGGAGTCAATTAGAGCTTGATTTTCAAATAAGAATTTGATGCTTATTGTGATTACTAAGATCAACAGGTGCAAGTAGTTCAGAGACCCCTGCTATCCATCAAGTAATCTCCAGCATTTTGATGTGTAAAGGAGACATTTCCTGGCTAATGGTGGTCATGAAGCAATGTTTCATTTGCATCAGTTAACACCCACTGCCAAAGGATGTGCAATAAGATTAACAGAGAAGAACAAACTCTTGGAATAGCAGACTAAGAAGAGTGAAACCACTTTGCATTATTCTAATTTTGAGGTGTTTTTCAGAACTGCTTTCAAAACATTTGTAAATTCTATCTCTGACTTTGTATCATTAAGGACTTTGTTGGACATTTAAGAAGCAAAGGTCAATAAGAGAAATGGTGTCCTCAGTCTGAGCAGCTGAATGTTTACCCTCAAATCATCAACAATGAAATAATTAATAATTTGAACCACTGATCAGTTGTCTTTAGACTCCAGAACCACAGCTCCACTGAGGTTCACTGTAAAGGCACTGCAAAGCCCATGCAAAAGTGGCTTTATTGGCACAAAAGAGGGGCAGTAGACTGTGATGGAGGGGTGGGAATAAGAGGTGAAAACTCCTCAAGCCAGCAGTATCTTTGAGCAAAATGGACAGGGAATCATGCCTTCAGTGAGACAGCACATGTTTGAAAGGGGTGGTCTCCAGCTCTGAGTGAGAAACATCAGAGGTCAACATAAAACCCTCCTGGGTTTGGCAGATAACATGTGGCAGAGCATACATCTGTTACAGCTGGCTCAGTATGAGCCGTGATGCTGTGAAAATGCCTCTAGGAGCAGCTGCTCAGCCTCTCTGTCTTCTCTCTGGTGAGTGCTGGTAGATAGAAAAAAAACAGGAGTAATAATTTGGACCTCTAATATGTCTTGACCTTCACGTGAAATTCCTTCTATAAAGCTGATTTTAGAAAAACTTTTAAATCATGTTGAGAAACTTGTTATCAAGGCTGGATGCAGATGCTCTTTTGAGTAGAGCTGGTCTGTAATGCAGGTGCTCCTGCTACATGTGGCTCTTTGTACCAGAAGAAGTATTCTTCCCTTTGGTATATCTTTGAATGGCCCAACATAAAGGTAGAATTTGCAGTGATTCATTCAGCAGTGGTTTCTGTAGGATATTAGAGAAACTGTATGTAATGAAATTAAGAGAAAATCAAGGAAAGAAAGAAAATTTTGCAATACATTTGCTATTCAGTCGCTGTTTAAGTGGCTATCAGCTTGTCAACTTCATGGGGAGTTGTGTGCTAACTGGGTTTTCATCTGTTTTACTGCAACAGCGACTTATTTCAAGCCTTTTTGCTTTATTTCTTGAAATCCTATTGTTTTGGAATAATCATTTTAGGAATCCCCTCAGAAAAAATCTGATTAAAGAAGTGAATTTTTTTGGGAAAATGATCTGATCGGGAGCAAAGGGAGGAGCTCAGTGTAAGGCAAAGGCTCTTACTTTTATGAAAAGAATGGTTTTGTTTTTCGAATACAGTACTAACACATCAATTTGTTTTTAACAACTGCATGTGAAAGATGCATTTTTGCGACATTTATACATCATACTAAATTGTTCTCTAGGGCCATACTCATTATGGCTGGAGTAATTGACCTGCATGAATAAGAAAAAAATTGGAGTGAAACACCAGTGGGGTGAGCGAGCAGGCCAGCAGCACTTTGCTTTGCAGCTATAGCCAGCTGAAGTCAGGGGTTCAGCTGGCAGGGTTCAGCTGCAGGGATTGATATTTCCACCTCATCATCACCACATTAATTTTGTTTCACTGTGAGTAGTGGTGCATAGAAGCCAAGCTAACTAATGAAAATCAGGGGATTAAAAGGAAAACTGAGGTTCAGAATGGAGAACTAATTTTATAATGCTTTACATTAATTATTGCTGGTTCCCTACAACTCAGTCTCAACTGATTGTTTAAATAGCCCTCAAGGATTTATTACCACCTTTCCAAGTTATTCTTGTTTCTGTCCAGCTTCAATCTGAGAGGACAAAGAGAGCAAAACAACTTCTTCCCTGTCTCTAAGAGGCAGCATACCAATAATTTTTTCTTCCTTTTTTTTTTCTATGCAAAATACATCCTGTATTTGCTAGATCATAGAATCATACAATGTATTGGGTTGGAAGGGACCTTTAAATGTCATCTAGTCCAACCTCCCTGCAGTGAGAAGGGACATGCTTAATAGATGTTTAATAACTTAACAGGAAACTGTTAAAGTAAGTCTTGCTTTGGTTTTGGATGCATTTCAATGTCCCATGTAAGACCACTGATGACACCTACGCTACAAAAACCAAGGTTTGTGTACCCCAAAGAACTCTCAGACCTTTTGTTCTGTTGAAGGAACATCAGCTATCATGAGACTAGCTGCATTATTCTTGTGTCAAGGGTTTTGACTTAGCAGGCACAACTTGAGATATGTTCTCCCCATATTGTCCCATGATGTCCTCTTCCCAGAAGGCTGAACTTGCTCAGGGTTTTGACAGAAGATCCTTGAGGGACAAACTGTAGACAGTGGCACAGCACCTTTCAACTCTTCCAAAAATTAACCCCTACCTACTCTAAGAAGACTGATGCTTTTAGCTTATATGCAAAACATAGAATATAGTTGAGAATGATAGTAAATCACGGCCCTGACCACCATGAGCACTCCTGCTAGGACAACTGCTGTGAAGAGAAGACCTCAGTTCAGACTCTTGGCTGGAAGTGCAGGACCTCAGTACATGTTGTACATACCCAGCATCTCGGACCCTGTTTGAACACTCTCTGCCCCATCTCCACGTGGGAGTTATGGAGTGTTTCTGCCAGCAGAGAGCACGGGACACTTGTGGGTGTTGTAGCTTGATGGCTTAAGCAACCCCTTGAATCCATGCTTTGCTATTGCAGGTCTCAGGAGCAGCATGCGTTCAAGATCCCATCATGCTGTCCACAGTTACTTGTCTTTTAGTAAAATTTTTATGTAGATCAATGATCTATTTATTGCCTGGAAAAATGCACTTTCTACTTACTTTAAAGGGCTGATGCTACTTTTTCATATCCAGCACTGACACTGGGTGAAGCTGCTACTGCACTTCAGCCCAGAATGGATGAAGGGTGAGGGAAACTGATGGTTTTAATAAAAAGAAGAATTTTTGGGGGCTCAGTTTGTGACTGAAGTGCATTGATTAATAAACAATATTTAAGAGTGTAGAGCTTACAAAGCATGCTGATACCACACATATTATCTTTTTTCTCATGATATAGAAAAAATTATTGTAAAGATGCAAATCTGATTTCTTTACTTTTAAAATATTAACAGGTGCTAACATTTTGGATCACCAGCTGCAAAGTTATTATTTAAAACTTTGTCTCTGATGGGTAAGAGTAACACAGCATATGTTGATACTTGTCTATCAGTTGAGGTACAACAGCAGGTCCTATAATTAATTCATATAAGGAAGAAATTTGACCAAACAACTGTTGCATGAGGTGAAATGTATAGACATCAGTAAGGCAAAACCTTACCATCTTCACTAAAAAAGGCAAGACATTTATAAACCATGACTCCCAGGTGAAACTTAGCTATGTATGGAAAAATTCAGTGAGCTCAAGGTGAAGAAAATCTGCAAGCAGACAGTCCAGTGGGAATATATATCAATGAGCAGACATCTGTGGTGACTGGTGAGGTGGAAGAAAAACTCTTTCATCAATCAGGTTAAGAAGAGGTACCTCAGAGAGATATGCAGAGGTTAGGTTTTTTCTTTATTTTTAAAAATACTATGGAAACCTCTACTTAAGAAGTCAGGCCAATTAAGTATTGCAGAACTGAGAATTCACTGGAAAATCAAATGGAAGAAGTGCTGCAGGGTGTTTGCCAAGTGAAGAATGGAAATAAGTGAGGAAAGGTCTGACAAGGAGCAGAGACACTGGAGGAGGCCAGAGAGATGCATCTGGAACCATTGCACGACATCTGGTATCTGAGGCTTAAACTGCAGCAGGGGTGTGGCAACTGCTGCTGGATGCTGGGAATGAGATAGAATGAGACACCTCATGTCTGGTATGCTCTGACACTGCTGAAGATGAGGTTTGCAAGTGAACTGCTAGAAGGGGTGACCAGGATGCTACAGCCGTAATAGTACAATAGCTTGGTTCCTTTGGGGGAATGAATGCAGACACATGCAAAACACTAGGATAGACTGTGGACAAGGGCCTCATTGCTAAGAAAAGGAACATCAGAAAGAGATTTAAAAAGATATGGCAGGAAGTTTATCTCTGACATCTGCAACCTTCCTGCATTGTGATCATACTCCAGGAAAGTTAACATAAGAGTTAGTGTCAGCTAGTATCTATGAGACCAGCAAAAATGGCTGAAAAGGAGATAGGAAGATTGAGTTCTGTATCTTAGTAATGACCACAGTAATGATCCTGCATTCCTATTGAAATGGTTTTGAAAACTACAGCATGAACCATCATCAAAAACAGTTACACTGAAGTAAAACCTGGAGTAAAATTAAAGTTCAGAGCAAAGAGGAAAGGGGGTAACTAGTGGGTGAGATAGGATGTCTCTGAGAAGAAGCAGAATGAGACAGAATTGGGGAAATAAAGTGTTTTTTCAAAGACCTGTATGGTATTTGAACTATCTTTGCTGGTTTACCTGCCTTTACTGCTTTAGTGCTGGCTGGAATGAACAAACAGATTTAAAAATGTGTCTGCTACATGTGACTCTAATATGCAAAATTATAAGATAATTTCATTATCTGATTGAGAATCTAGAAATTGCTCTGGGCTTCTTTGCATGGAAGTTTTTCAAATTTCAGAAATGGTTTTTGCTTGAATTTGAGAAATCCCAAGGAGAATTATTGATGTACCATGGTACAGCTGGCTGCTGGCTGCTCTGGGTCTGCACGCTGCCTGTGCAGAAGTGCAGCAATCTGCCAGGAGAAAGCAAGCAAGACATACCTGGCAGGTCTTTTTGAAATGGGACTGTTTCCATCAGATTGTGATAAACTAGCAAACTCTACTAAAAAGTGTTGTTTTGGAAAATCCCAAAGGGGGAACACCCATTAGTGACACCACATCAAAAGCATCCAGACCCTAATCAATCATCAGCAATAAGCTGAGTTTGTTGAAACATAGAAAACATAAAGTCACTAAGAGATATTTATGAGGTATACATAAATATATAAATACAGGTCCTGAATAAAGCATGCGATTGTAAAAGGCCCCAGCTTTCATGAGATGCTTCTCTTTGCCAAAATGTGGTGCTGGATGCATGTACTCATGTATCCTCTCACTTACCTGAAGAATATGGCTAATTAAATCAGTCAAGGCTTTTGTGGGGACTCACTGATGTAGGCTGTGAGGTCAAGATACTATAAGCATTAGTAGTGACCAATCTTTAGAGCATTTCTTTAACAAATTAGAGTTATTCTGTGCTGACTTTTGGACATTGAACAAGCTAGAGAACTTCCAGTGTTTCCTTGAGAGAGAAATACTTCTCATTGTACTCCTGGTGACAGTCACAGCAAAACAACTTATAAAAAAGAGGTGGCTGTATGCGACAGAAAACAATGAATAGAGGTGATATAAAATGCAAGACAGCCACCATCTAAGAAAAGCCAGGACTAAAAGATGGTTGATGAAATGCATGGGAGTGGGAGATACTGTGGTTAGTGTAGGTATCTCACACAGAGACTCCTTATTTCCTACTCCCTGCCAGGATGATTTCCCTCTCTCTCGGATTCTCCTGGGGTCATAACGTCGTAATTTTGCTCCTCTGGCTTGCACTCGAGTTAGGTTTTTAAAGTCACCTAAAGTAGTTAGATAACACCACTCTCACAGCCTCTATCCTGTTTTTACCTCTGAATAACCCAAGGGTTACAGAGAGTTAGCACTTGAAAGAAACACTTGAGAAATCTTCTGCATAAAGACAGAAAAGATTTCTGTAATCAGAGCCTATTAGTAAACGAGTTCAAAGCCCTCAAGGCCTGTAACAACTACACCATTTCAAAAACATTGCAAGAATGAAGGGTAAACATGGATACTGCAAGATTTTCTAACATTCACAGTCCTTACTGAAACTGGAAAGGAAAGCTTTAGAAGCTTATGCTGAGTCTTGCAAAGCACAGGGGAAAGGCAGAAGGCTACAAACAGTTAAGGTCATAGTATTATAATCTGAGCACAAAACCACTCTGGCAGTTACGTTGTAAGAGGGTGCCAGTAAGAGTCTTGATTCCGCTGTGATGAATGATTTGGAGCCCTCTTACAACCATGAATCACTATGCTAGGAAATGTACAAACAGGGCTGACCTGGCATGTGGTGAGTGAGTTGGTTCTGGAGAAAGGGATGGAGCTGAGCACTCAGTCCTGCATGTGAACAGGCAGCACAGGTGATGTTGAGTGAGGAGAAACTGCCTTAATCCTGCCTGGTATGACCCCTCATTGCTACTAGTGAAAGATAGCTGTTACTCCAAAGCACTGATAGTGCGTGCCTGGATTTGTCCCTGCAAAATATTGCATTTATCTTTTCATCACATCCTAGTAAAATTCACACAGGCAAAATTCAGCTCCTTAGGAATTCTGTTGGCTAAGGTTTGCATTGTCATATTGCTGTGGTTGTTATAATGGAGAAAATATTTCTTTCATTCTCTGTTTTCTTTCCAGATGATGATTTGTCTATCAAACAAGAGATAATGCAAAGGTTATGGGGATGCAATAGTGCGTATTACTGTTACGTTTTCCATTTTTCTGTGTGATGACCTACCTTTTTGTTCCAGGAATGAACAGAGCTCATTTTCTTCATGGTTTTAAGAAAAAAATATTAGCCATAGTTAACTCACTAACTGTGAGATCATTTGGCTTCATACATGGTATGAAGATAGCTGTATATTGTAACTCACTTGCTAGATATTTATTAATATCTCTTCCTAATGATGTATTAGGTAGGAGCTGCATTAGTGCTTCCCCTCAGTTCAGTGTATCCCTTAGCACTCGGTGTGCATTTCTACATTGTCTGTGCTTTTCTTCTTCATCTCCACTCCATTCCAAGCATAGGCTTATCCCACTACTCCCTGCTGCCTTGGGTGTTTTCCTTCTTCTTTTTCCAGGTCTGTCCCTCCTTCAGCTCCTACCAGAGTTTGGCTATTATGTCCATTACCTCTTTAACCTATTACTTAGTCCAGCATCACCAGAAAAGCTTATTAGCACCAAATCTGATTTCTAACATAGCTAGGGGGTGCTTCACATTGACATGCATGCACAGACACATGCTCTCTCTCTTAGTTACATTCTCCATCTCCGCATGCAGTGAGGTGAGCTCCCACAGCTTAAGAACAGTGGTGGGGCAAGCCTAGTTTTTCGAATGTTCTTAGAAAATGAAGGCAAACAATCCTGCTAGCTAATATTAGTCCCAATCAAGAAGAAATGAAATGAAATGCTGAAGTAAGGTAACAAGCTAGTTCACTAGCTGTAGTGTTCACATATTTACTGCCTCACATGTTTTTGTTCAGCGCCAGGGTATCACTGGAAACGTGGAGAAAACTGCATGCAGAGAAACATAACAGTTCTTTTGAAAGAACTGGCATATGATTAGATTAAACTCAGAAATTATAAAAAATGTAATAGACCAACACTTTAAGCTACTCTAACAGCTCCTGCCTGCCCATGTCTTCATCTATATCTTTGCTGCTTCAGCAATTGTCCTATAGCAGGAAGCACAATTAGGAGAACTTTTACTGGTCACAAATAGTTTGGTCTTACTCTCCAGAGCAGGAACAGCATGTGAATGATTTTCAGCTTCTGCCTGCCAAATTCCCAGGTGCCCTGAGCTGACAGTTCAGTGTTTCTTCCTAGTATTTCACTTTCTTCTGGGGTCCCCAAGCATAAACGACTGGAGTATTTTTAGCTCAAGGAACTTTTGACTGACCAGTGCCAATTCCCCAAATTCTCACTGAGATCTTGTGGAGTAGTGATGAAAGACACCTTATTTCTTTCCTATTAAAGGCTGACTTTCTTGTCTTTGTCTTACAATATCACCTTTTAAAGACATCCTTTATTGTGTGTCCTGTTTCTTGTAGTCAAGCATTTTTGCATCTGTTACAGAGGAATTCACCAAATGGTCTTGTTATAAGAGTCAGCAGTGCTGTGTTGACTATTTGTAGTTCTCTTACCACATGCTTGTTCTGAACAATTTTTTCACTATGTGCACAATACCTTCAAGCAGCCTAAAGGGACTAGATGTTTTATTCTGATGCTACTTTGTGCCTTTTATGCATGTTCTTATAATTGCCCATTGTTTAGTATTGAAGGCCCTTCCTCAATAATGTTACAGAGATATTTTTGTTAAAAGCCAGGATATTGTGTCATCTAAAGAGCCTTTATTTCATACTCACAGAATATATCACATATTTATAATTCCATATTCACAGAATTGGCTTTTAAAATGTAGGCCTCTGAAAAACTGTTATCCTATTTTCCCTTCTCTTTTCCTTTTATCCCAAGCAGCTATTAAAAAAAAGACAATAATCTGTATAGAAATTATGATCTTTTAAGTTTTTCATCAGTTCCTCAGAGCTTCCCTCTTTTTCTGCACCTCCATCCTCATGTGGTGCACTAAGTGCTGTCTGAGTTTCTGTGCTTACCACTATTGAGTGCAGGTGAAAGATTTGCTTGGATCTGTAGTTTATTTTTCTGGATGGCTTTCATAGAATGTTCAACTTGGTGTATGAACCCTCTCCAGGCATGCACAGTGTTTCCATGGGTCTTCGAGGTTGGTGAGGATATCCTTGGCATTACACGGGCTCTGTAGTAGTCATTTGAAACTCATGGGACCTTCTGGCACTCAGCGTCTTGTACTTCTGGCATGCCTTAAAATTTTGTTAACAAGCATGACTAGTTTCAAAGCAAAGCTGTCGTTATGACCCAAAACTACATGCAGGACACAATGTCCTGTTTTTTGCTTGTGGTAACTGGAGAGAGCTGTTGTGATCACTGGTTTCATTGCAGTTCCTAACAGAAAACAAGGAGTGAGATGCACTCAGGGCACCATCAAGATAATCTTCCCATGGGTTCAAAAGTGCACAAGCTCTGGTGTATCACAGTGGACACAACTCAGCTTGGTGGTGAAACATGAGCTAAACCTGCTGGGCCTACTTATCTTAATTTCTGTGTCTTAAAACTGTGGCCTCAGTGTCTCAGATTGTGGCCTTCATGTCTGTAAGTTCATGCCAAAGTGGTTTACTGGCAGCTTGGTTTGTTACAATGATGGAAATAGTAGTCCATGATAAATTGTAAGGGCTGACTTGCAAGTTTGAAAACTGAAACTACCTTCTTATTGGAAACAGGACATGTTCAGCAATGACAATCTCATCTATCCTAGACAGCCCTTCTGAGTGCCCGACCTGGTTTGCTCTGTATACGCAAGAAAAAGAGACTTTGGAGACATCCCTCTTGCTTCTTTCTTCTTTTTATCTTAATGATAAAAATGAGAATAACTACAATCCAAACCATTGACTTCTGAGATCATGGAAAATATGATCTTAATATTTTATTTTTTTTTTAAATGAGATGTGAGGGAAGAAATGGTGAAAATGATGATTTTTTTGCAAATGTAAGAGTAGAATTATGAGTGCCATGGTTGAGAGCCAGGAGAAAAACAAAACAAAACCCAAATCTTAATGTTAACTCTTTGCCACTTCTGTAGCAGAGGACTAAAGAGAAGCAGTTGCAAGAAGCAATTCAGCAGCTTGTAGAGTCTGGCTTGCATTAGCAAGTACCAGGTCAATCCAGTCCGCCATGTTGTTTTTACATGTTGCACAAATGTTTATTTATTTTATCTTGAGCAAAATACGGTTCTGAGGAAGGGAATTAGACCTCCCCTGCTAATGCCCTCAGTTCACTGAGATGTACCTAAATGATTTTTGATACCACCATATAGGATATATAAAAGAGTGTTTTGTCCCTTAGGAAAAAACTTTCACTGACTTCAGGACTCAGCAGGATCTACTCTGATTTGTCCAGCACAGCAGTAACCCAAAAGAGGTTTCTCTTGCATATTAGTTCTACCTTAGGGAGAGTTTCACTATGGAGTAGTTGTGGACAGGTGGCTTTTGGCCCTGGTGATCTCTGGAAGATGAGGCAGTGCTGAGTGGCAAAGGACTCAGAAAGATCTGTAAGCACATCCTGAGCCACCATATCTCCCTAGGCAAGCTGCAATCCTGCAACAAGCATGACATTGTCATCTGGACTCTGTATTAGTGCTCTTGGTGTAGGGATGTTTTCCATGCCTCTTGTAGGGTTATGTTTTAGATGAGCCAGATAACTTGCATGAAGAGATGTCTCAGAAAAATCAGGTGTTTTTTAGACAGGGAAAAAATGGCACAAACTTATTTTTATAATAGCATTTGAAATGTAAATACTTTTTAAAAATTAAATTGTTTGCAGTGTGTATGAAGTGTAAAACGGTGCTAAAAAGCTTATCAGAAATATGGAAAAGAAATGCCTGCTTCTTGGCACACTTTGGGTATTTGCCATTTCTATCAATTTGGTAACTTCTCTTTTTTCCTTAATAACATCTGCTGCCTTGGGTAACAGAGGAAGGGTTGGTTTTGCTCTAGGGTGAAGTGATGAAAAATATCACACCCCTGTTTTTAATAATTGTGCCCTATTATTCCTTCCAAGTCTGCAGGTTCATCCCTCAAGTAATATGCAAATAGAAATAGGAACATGAAACTTCAGAACTGGATTGCTCTGAACTTTAAGCCAACATTTGTTGTCTCTTTTTTTCTGCAAGACAATTTCACAACCTAGGGTCCTGAAATGACAACGAAATGCAAACACTTCTTCTGATTCATGGTGACTACTTTAATAACAATTTTTAAATTATTATTGTGTATGTATAATTATTCATAACTATATTTAATTATTTATTATCCCAATAAGGATGATTAATATCATTAATAGCATACTTGAGCAAAATAATTATTTGCCCTACATTGGTGGATTTACATCCCTGATTTAGCATGGATTTAGCATGTTTAGAGGGGAAACTGGCATCTTGATGCATACCCTGGTGCAGACATGAGTGCACTGGAGGACATCAGTGGATAAATATGGAAGTGATAAAGAGAGGGTGAAGATATACTTTACCCCAAAGAGCTCACAGTCTATGTACATGAGACAACATTGGTGTAGAAGATAGTACACAGAAATGAGCCAGGGTGGACAGAAAGCATGGGAGTTTATGTGGACAGACCCGTTCTTCCCTCCTTGCTGTGTCCGCACATATGGGTCTCACCCCCCTCCACACACTTCACCCCAGGTCAGTGTCATCCCTGCTGTGGAGTAAAAGACTTGTGCATACTGCAGAGTGAATATTTCTGCATTGCTACCCAAATGCTGCACTGATGGAAACCATCTAATATATTTCTTTTAGTGCTTTACTCACAAATACAGACTGGCAAGAGCCTCCAGTATTGCAGGGAAGTCTGGGACGCAGCAGGGCACTGCAGATGCTCTGAGTAGCTCCTGCATTGGACAGCTTATCAGTGGCATCAAACTTGAACCTCCTCCCCAGCCCAGAAGGACTTTCTGGCAGTGGGCCCTCCCCAGGCCGCTCCAGGGTGGGGATGGGAGTTGAGGGGTGTCTCTCAGAACACATCCTGCACAAAGCTGCCAGCAGCAGCATCCTGGGGGAAAATGCCACTCAGCATCTTGGAGAAGTGCCCTTGACTCATGAAGTAGCTTTCATCTTGGGGGCATAACATCATCAGCAAAGCCTGTGGCGCAAGGGCTGCATCCCAACTTCTGGCAATGTTCACCTTCCCTCCCTGTCTTCCTGGTGCAGCCTTTTAGGGCATTATGAAACTATTTTCAAGGCATGGCTCAGTTCAGGAATTCCCCTGGTGTTCCCTACTTGTCAGCCCCCTTGCCAGCTTGGCTGTGCCCTCAGCCTGTACCTCTTATCCTCAGCCCTCCATTTCTTCCCCTGGTTCTCTCTTCTCTTGCCCTCACTCATAGAAGAAGGAAACATTTATTCCTTAAATGTAAATAGGGTTTAGGAAATTCTATCTAGTCAAAGTAAATCCATTCTTTCCCATGTAACCTTTGTCTTTCTGTGCTCCACTTAAATGCTTTCTCTCTTTTGACTAGATTATGGCAATTTTCTCTAAGAGACAGCAGGTTTTGCAGAGGAGCAGATGCAGCCACTAGGCAATCTGTAATCAACAAATGACAGCAAAAAGCACGGATGTGGTGACCTTGGCTGGGATTATAGCTATTTGCACAGCATGGAGCCTGATAAGGCAGGACTTAATAAGTCTTGTCATCCCAAAATGTTTTGTGCTGAGATAGCCCCAAAGTCTCTGCCTCTGTGGCATATCTTGAATGCAAACCAGACAATCAGTTCACTGACACGAAAGAAATGTTTTTCTTCTGTCTCTTAGCAGAGATGCTCTCTTTGATGCTATTGTGATACAAGGCTTAAGTTACATGTCACACTATATTATCATAATATGTTAGAACCATGTTGTTTTCTGTATTGCTTTACCAGTTTAGGCAAAGGAAACTTTATTAAGAAAATGCTGGGCTTAGCTATGTGTGTTTCTTCCTACTATCAATTCTATGACAAAAAGACATAATTCCTATGTTTTTATCTACTTAGCAAAATGCCAAGATGCAATAGAGGGCTCTGGGGAGCGATTGTTGTCCTACCTCAGAAAGGAAGAGTACACTTTAGTGAGAAAGAACATCATAATTACTTTGCTCTCGGCCTAGTTTATTTAAGAACACAATGGGGTGTTAATGGACTTTCTATGCTGATTAAATCCCATCAAAACTTTCTTGAGGTAGTATTAAGTGTACAGAGGTAATTCATATGCCATTTTAAAGTAGTTAATGACATTTCTGTAGAACAAACAATTATTCCTTTTTACTACAATGACAATTGTAAAAGGGCATATGACATTTAAATTGGTAATTCTGGGGGCGAATGAAATCGTAAGAGTTACCATCTGTTCCCCATTCAGTTAGGCTTTCTCTGTTTATTTGCAGTCCTCTGGGCCTGTGCACTCTAACCCTCTGGGGATCAGCAGACTCTTACTTTTCCCTCAGTGTGTTTTCTGGACACAGTTTCTTTGTTTCTTACCCTTGTGAGTCTCTGCAGCCCTCTGGACCAACACTGAAATCTCAGTGGTCCGTCTGCACCTGCTTCTCCATGTCAGTCCTCTGGGCATTCACTGTAACTTTCCAAGACAAGTGAGAAATTCATACTATAGACAGGCTTTGTGCAAGGCTTAGAAATACCCTAAAATGTTTTATGGAATGAGCACTAATAAAGAAATAAATACATTCAAACCAAAATATGTAACCTGCTTGCCCTCCATTCCCTGGTTTCCTCTCTCTTTTGATTTTTTTTGTCAGGCAGGCAAAACAAACACTCATTCTCTTTAAAGTCCCAGTTTATTTCCAGAGAGGTGACCCCACTTCAGTGTCACCTCATCTCAGTGTGCCTTTTCTGGCTTTGCTAGGTTTCATGGTTACACTGGGCATCATACAGAAGTCTGTTCATCTTTTCCCCTCCTCTGCCTTCTTATGCCTTTTACCATCAATGTTAAACTTGTCACATGGTTTTGGGGACAATTTTGGTATCCTATATGGTGTCTAGTGCAGATGTGCTGTTTAAATTTTTGACCAGATGTCCTGTTTGCTTGCCATTGCAGAGGCTTCAAAAGATCTTTCCACGTCTATCATCCTTGACCAATACCTTTCTTTTGTGCTGTCTAGAGCAGTTTTCAGTTTATAAAATATGTCAGCAGCCATTTCCAGACAGTTGCCTTTAGCACACAAATTGTTTGGTCAAAATAAATGCTGTTTTTTCTTGGGCAGAGAGCCCCTGAGAAAGGCACGGTCTCAGGTCTAGGAGCCTGTGCTATGCTTCCTCCCTTTGAAACATCCTGCCAAGCTCAGCTCAGCTCCTTTTCTTTCCCAGAGTGCCAAACTTAGTCCTGTTCCAAAGAGGAATTAATTTCTGATCTTTCTTCCTGGGTATCCAAGAAGACCTTTCTGCCTTCAAGCCAAGCTGGTGTGCCAGAATTTCACATCCCAGAAAGTCTCCCTTCCGCTGTGTGCCAAGAAGACAGAGCCGAGCAGGTGTGTTGCTGTGTTACCGTGCATTGCTTTGCTTTCAGCATCACTCTCTTCCCCTTCTTCAGCTTGGCTACAGCCCATTGTAACACTGTCTGGAAGATTAATTAGGTCTCTGCAGTGCAAGATTTATAGGCTGCCTTCCACTCTTTTCTGATGGCATGTTAGAGGCCTTACTACACGTTGGGCCTGGTCTAAAATGTCCACAGAACAGAAATGTTGAAGCCCTGTTACCAAGATTATTTGTTAAAATATATCAGCTGAATAGTTTATTTTTCTAGTAAGTACTGGAAGTTTGCCTGTAGTATATGTACATTTTGTATAAAGCATCTTGTTATTAAAACAAGGAAAACAAGATTACCATCATCAGTGGCCTGTGGAGATACATCGACTTTAATACTTCTTTTTATGTCCAAAGGATTGGTGCAGTTATTCCTGC